>NW_020174267.1:0-75322 GCF_003031525.2 Neophocaena asiaeorientalis asiaeorientalis | reverse complement strand
CAAAAAAAAAAAAAAAAAAAAAACTATATTTTCAGAAAGTGCATAAGACAAAGAAAGACCCTCTAACTCCAAATCATACAACATGTTGTCACAAACCGTACTGAACTGAGTAAGAAGTACCCAAGGGAAGTGAAGATTCAGTAGAAGAAAGAATTGAGAGGACAGGAGCAACTAATGGTGGTAGATCACTAGAAATCCACGAGCAAGTATGTGAACCCAGAGGAGAAGCCCCAGCCAGAGACAGAAATGCTAGAGCAGAATTAAGAACTAATAGGACCGAGTCCTCAGGGAAGTGGAGAGAGAATACTGAACAATGTTCAGTGGAACTCAGGGGTGGAAAACCGTGGAAAACACCTACAGAATATAACTTCTAACACTGAATGAATATTCTGGAAGGCAAGGGTTGTTTACTTGCAGCAGGGCAGTGGGAAACAGGAGAGAATAAGCCTACAGATGGAAAGTGTCCCAAACCAGTTTGGGTTCTGGGAACTAAAACAGCCGTGGACCTATAATATCTCAAACCGTGAGGCAATAGTTTATCATTATAGAAAATTATGAGAGGTCCCTTGAGCTACAATGCTTGCACAATTCTATAACCTCTTTCCCACTTCCTACAAGAAACTCCTGTTGTGAGCTAGTCAAGAAAATTCAATATTCCCATATGAGAAACACGAAAGGACTTCGCTTAGCTTCCATAAAAGACACTATAAGAACAAAGATGAGAAGGAACACATCAACTCTTTTAATCATCAGAGACGTAGTTATGAAACAGAAGAAAAATGTAATGAACATTTGTACAGGACAACGTAAATTTTAACAACTTAAAACACATAAAGGGACCATGAGATGACATACGAGTTCTAGGGGAAAAGATGGCCAGAGAGTGAAATTGAAACTGGCAGGATTCATGAAAGAAATGGGATTAAAAGTAGAAATCATTTTAGAAGAGAATAATACAAAGAAAACAAGAAAGATTTGTCCGCAAAGAAAGTAAGAATCATAAAGAGGAGAAATGAGAGAAGAAAAAAAACATTGAATAAACCCTCTCCTCTCTCTAAAGAAACAGAAATATAGGAAATAAAACAGAATTAGAAAAAATATACATTATGTTAGGCCAAGGTAAACCATATAGGTATATTTATCCATATTATATATATTTATGTTATCAAAAGGCTCAAATCCAAGATAAATCCTTGTATAATAATTGAACTTTAATGATTAAGAAAGCATTATTTGGAAGGTTAAGTACAAAGGTCAAGACGTTTCTTAAGAAAGGAAAACCAATGGGGAAACAGAGTTTTCCACAGCAACAAGTTGACACCAGAATATGGGAGGCAATATCTACAAAATAATCGAGAAGAGAATGAAGCCAATGGCTTTATCTTTATCCTCCCAAGATATCCATCAACTATAAAGTCTACAGTTAGGAACACCCACAAATTCAGGCAAGTAAAATCTTTTTGAGAAATTTACTAGAGGTCAAACTTCAGTCAACCCAGTGCTGATTAGGAGAACTACTATCATTAAGACTAGCAGTGAGCATCCAATACATTCAGCTGTAGATTTAAGGGGGAAATGGCGTGGAAAATGTGAAAACACATTTTTATTGACAGTTTTGACAATGTACAAAATCCAACCATAAAAATTAAGAGGAGGGAGTGAGTACAAGATGTAGAAAGCAGAATTAGCTCCCTGATCGTCTCATATGTTACATCTGAGAGTAACAGAATATTTTTAAGGCTCACAATTCACCTACAATAATATAAACATATTAAAATTACAAGGCAAATATTAATAAATGCCCAATTACAAAAACTGAATAGCACAGGAGGAGTAGAGAAATTAGAAATAGCACCTAGTCTAATTTTATTGCCACTCACAGTATGGAGCCCTTAGATATTGTATAAAGAAATGGGAAGAAATTTAAATACAGGTAAAATTTTAAAAATAATGACTATAAAAATATATCTGTCCTGTCAACAAAAATAAATGATCATTTACTTTTAAAAATTTGAATAATATGAATTAGAAAGCAGTACTCACTTTTATGATAGATACAAGAAATATCCCTTTAAAAAAAGAGATCCAAAAGTGTCTTTAAAAAGAGTTGCTAAATACAAACAAGGCAAAAGCAAACAAATAAATTAATCAGTTTATTTTTACACCATTTTTTTGGCTTATGTTTTTATTCCCTTTTAAAATTTGGTTAAGATATTTAAAAATCTCTTGATATTCTTTTTCTGATAATTCTAACTTTAGGGTTCTAACTCTGTTTTTGTTTTTTTCCTGTTTCTCATAATATCTATTTTCCTGGATTGTTTTGTTGTTGTTGATTTTGTTTTATTCTCTTTTTTGATTGACAGAAAAACAACAGGAAACTCGTACCAGTGCAGGTTGCCTCTCTAAATTTTGACGATATTTCATAATCCTCCCACTTTTGTTTACTTTTCAGAGACCTCAATTAGTTGTTTATTGTAGATTTTCAAGTTTTCAGTTGCAATCAACGTGAAGGATGGGCTATAGAGAGCTTACCCTGGCACAGAGGACCAGAAATCCACCTCATCTTCTTAAAAAGAAGTTATTTCCCATTTGTAACTTGTAGGAAGGAATGTAGATTCGGAGACATGAATTTTCCAGGACATGGAAAAATCATTTAACAACATAAGGTTCTATTTCAGCTAATACAGAAGAGATATGGTTGAGAGAACAAGAAAGTTGACAGTAAAGAACTCACATGGAAAAGCATCTCAACAGATACTATAATCCATCCTACTCCCAAGTGGGGAAATTTTGTATTAGTGAAACTTCAAACAGGTATCACTTTCACCTCAGTTAATCCACAAAATTTGAGTCAGCAACATCTTGTGATCAAACATATAAAAAGTAGTTGATAGATGAAATGCCATTAACAGAATGAGGAGTTATCCATTACTCAGTAAAACTTCATCCATCACCCATATACCAAACTCAACTCTATCTTAGACTAAGCACACACACCACATTGAAAACTGTCAACTTCTGGTGATCTAGAAACTTTTCTTCCATGACCATTTGATTACATTCAAAGAAAGAATACAGAAAGTTCATGGATGAGCAGTACAAATGGCTGTATTGACACAATAATAAATAGCAAAATAATAACTTTCATTACATACTATAACACTCATTTTACTGATATAATCTGATATTATGGTATTCTGTTAAGCAAGTTTTATATATGATTATATAATCTCATACCAGATTGCACGTTTTCAAATGAAACAAATCAAAGAGAACAAAAGAATCTCACACAGAAATTGACTAAAATCACGGTCTCTAGTTCAATATTACAAACATGCCTAATTATTACAGACATACAGATGAATGGCAATTGAAGCATATCAGAAAATAGACATTCCTGAATACAGATGTACAATACAATTAATTATTCTCAAATAGTAACCAGAGCTTCTATTTATTCCCTATTAATAAATAATATGATTATTAGTTATGCAACTAGCTGCTTTTAATGTCCCCATTAAGAACTTAACACATTTTTTGCTAGAGCTGTCTTTGGATGGCTCATGTAAGTTTTTTAATGTAGAATTATCCACTGCAGCTAGAGCTTTATAGAAGATGCTGATTTAGTCAGTGCCTACAATTCAGATGCATAAGACTTGAGCAGAAATTCACCATGAAGCAATCCATTGTTTTCTCTTCAAATATATATCATGCATCCACATATATACATACAAAAAGTTAATAGTGATGAAAATCTTTAGTAAAATAAAATATAAAGACTGTAATGAAGAATTACAAATATATATGCACATATACATGTATATATGCAGCCAACAAGTTTTCCAGCAACCATACATTTTTTTCAAAACTTTCTACCTCGAGTAAATGGGAATTTTCATTTTTGTAATATATTGCATATTAAAAATGAACTGTGTTTTTATTGATTTTGAAACCAACACTTCCAAGTATGAAAGTAATAGCTTTTTGATTGATTCAGTCAGGATGAGTTGGACGTTGAGAAGAAAGGGAGAATTAATCAGAAAGGGTTGATACAGGACCTATTCATAGTTTAGATTTCCATTTTTTGTGTCATTGTCCTCTTGTTCTAGACCTGATGGACTATTTGTACCAGTTTAAATGACAAAATGACTAGGATGAGAGAAGTAGCAAGTCAGGATATATCAGAATTAAGTCTATTTTGAAATTAGAGGTAGAGACCAAACTTTAGAATAATAATCACAGTATTCTGAGTAGAAACGGTGCTTTTTGAAAAGGTCAGGTACACACTTAAATCAATCCTCATAGAAAAGAATAGATCAAAACATTCCTAAATGAGATTAAGCATATTACTTTGCCTTGCTTTACCAAAGAACTGTTCTAGAAAATATTCAAGCAAACCACATCTGGAATCAATCAGATTACAGATGGATACTACCTTCTAGCTTTAACAGTGAAACATTTCATTCTCTTTATTCAAGTGGTTCAGGAAAGATATGTCAAGTTCCCACTCAGAGCCAGGCACCAGACTCTAGACAGAAACCTGGATAAAACACGATCCCTCCCCACTCACTGAAATCTGAGCCAACTTGAGAATTCCATTGTGGCTGCACTCATGCTTCTGAGGCACCAATATGGAGGAGTAAGGTTCTCAGTCCACCTAGGAGGGCACAGGGAACAGACTTTTGTTCAGAAATGCCAAACAGGCTGAGCTGAGAGAGGATCTAGGACCTAATCTTGAGGGAAATTAACAAAACCAGGATGACTCAACTGCTTGGCCGGGAAGGAGAAGATACAGACAGGGTGGTAACTGAAGGGATCTAAGAGGTGAGGGAGGACTGGATGTAAGGCTTCGAGAGACTTTAGTACATTTCATTTAGTCTCTGTACCTTCTGGGGCCTCCTATAATCCTTGACAATTTCTCAGTCTTTCCTTTTTTTTTTTTTTTTTTTTTTTGTTGTTGTTGTTATGATCTTGACAGTTTTGATGAATAATAGACAGATATTTTGTAGAATTTCCTTCAGTTTGAGTTTGTGTGAGTCAATTCATGATTAGACTGGAATTATGGGTTTAGGTGAAGAGTAATACAGAGGTGAAGTGCCTTTCTCACTGTATCATATTGGGGGTACTGATAACATGACTTATCACTGGTGATATTTACCTTGATCACTTAATTAAAGTAGTATCTACCAGGTTTCTCTACTGTAATGTACCATTCTTCCATTTTTATCGTTTGAAGCAAGTCACTAAGTCCTGCTGTAAAATATTTTTCTATCGTTCAATGAATAATGACAGAAATATTTATTGACAGGCATCATCAGAAAGGCAAGAATAAAAAGCAGCTGTTTTACTAATAGTTATATTTTTAGCTAACTCCTAAAATATTGTAACATCTAAGTAATGACAATAGTTATTTAAATAATTCGAAGAGTTCAACTGCTACAGGTACTATATTTTTGTGTATTTATAGTAAATCGAAAACTGAGTACAATGATATTCTTTTTCACTGTTATTTTGAACAGTGACAATTTTCATTGCAAGGACATTTTATACAATGTTTGAGTATCTTTGACTTTTTTGGTCAATGTTCAGCAACATTAAATTATTAAATTTTTATTTGAACATTTTTACATGTTTACATTAGTCAATGTTTATAGCAAACAAGTCATTAAGAGACAAGTATTACATAAATAGATAAAATATACCATGGAAGAATTAAGTGCCTTTCTTAAAAAAAGAAATGAGTTGTTTACATCATTACTTTCTATCCCCAAACCTTCTGGCTACCAGATGCTCTTCTAACATGGACCAGCAGGCGATGGTGATGACCCCTATTCTGTAAACAAGCATTACATCACTAGACTTTTAGCTGGAAGGAACTAATCTTAGTACAGATCCCTGAGCTGTGAGCTGCGGCAAATCTGGACTGAGCTAGCTCCAGAAGCCTTCAAGGACTCTCATTGTGTTTCACAGTGGTCTCAAGAATTCTCAGTCCATAAAGTATTCCCCAAATAGACATCAGACATCTGGGCTATATAAGGGAGTTGGGTTATGGCTAATTACTGCTATGTCCTCACTCCCTCATACTGCAGGAGAATGGCAGGTGCTTGGACTCTGGGTTTCCCTAGACAACACAATGCCCTAGGTCTTTCAAGTCATGGCTGTTTCCCTCCCAAATTTATCTTTCTAGTTTCCACTTATATTTCATTCTCTTATTCAGTCTAAATAAACCTATATACAATTCAGACATAAAGTCAGATATTGAATCCAGTGTTTCTGTATATCAAGTCTTAGAAAATACACTTCCTCGCTCCTAATGTATCCTTTAAAACAAGTCCAGCTATATTTTTGTAAAACCTTGTGTAGAGAAATACAATCTGGGAAAAGTATCTGTAACCTTCACCACAAGTCACGCAAGTCAATAGGTCTTCATGGCACATCTCCAAACCCGTATAAAAAATCAATATTAAGGCATTTGCCTCTGAGGATTTCAACATTGTGCCATAGATTTTAACTTGTTTCCCCCTTTCTGAACTTGCTGTTCTGTAGAAACAGAGCTAAATCTAATCATACACTTCACATAAAAATAGATCTTTATTTTCCAAAATATTTTCAACACTTGAAAAAAAAATGAGTTGCACTACCTTTCTCTCTCATCAAACAAAACATGTTTGTATTAATCAAAGTAAAGATATTTGAATGAAAATAACAGGAGAAAGAGGGACTCCAAAACCAGTGGAACATCTTTACTTGATGTGGTTGTCACATGACTGTTGACCTAACTGTCTGTATTTGTTAAAGGTCATAGTCATGGAAAAGTGGTGATAATAAAAAATTTGTAATTAATTTAGGGAAGATAAGATGTACTGTATTGCTTCTGTTGTGGGTGTGTCTGGGTAAAAACTTGCACAATGAATAATCCAGAATGCATTCACATCTGCTAAAGAAAGCAATGTGTGGGGCAGTTCTCCACCACTGTGCTGAAAAGATAAGTTACCAGCAGTGTAGAAGATGGTCTCCCATGTAGTGGTTAAATTTGCCTAATTTTGAGAACCTTGGTGGTAGGCAGGAAAGAATGGACTATTGGCATGTAAATGTCAAAGCTGCCATGGAATTCATCCCTGGGCTGCTGGGTAGGTGGCTCCCAAGGCCCCATAAGGAGGGCACGCAGACTCAAGAGTAAATTGACTTCCATGATTTAAATTTGTTCTCTTCCATATATTTTCTAAGAAACTTGAGCCAATTGCAGGAGAGACAGTATGGTACTATTTGAGATCCTGGAGCAAAGAAAGTCCTAGACTAATGAGATGAATATTTGTTTTCTATTTTCCCTAGACAATGGAACATGCTGGGTGCGTCTCCTTATGTGGTGGATTGAATTCTGTAACAAGAAGACTGCATGGTTTATGAAAAATAAAAACAAATAAACATATATTGGTTACAAGTTTCTTTAACTTTGGCTAGATTTCTGTGGCAAAAATAATGCTTTGTGGTCATCTCAGCCTGGACACATAGTAGGACCACTTTCCCCAGCTTACTTTGCAGTTAAGTGACCAGGCTGTTGAGTTTTTGTCAATGGGAAAGGGGGAGAAGTGCTGTAGGTTACTCCCCAGAAGATCCCATTAAAACTTCCTGTGTGATTAAGTTCCCCCATTCTCTATCCAATAGCTGGATGGAGAGGACTCCATTAACATGGAGAAGGGAGGAACCACATGATGGAAGAACCCTGGACCCCTGCGTCACTCTTCAAGGCAAACCCCTATGGCCTAACTTTCTTGGCTCTTATAGTGAGACATAAACTTATTATGATAAGCCACAGAGATCCGGATATTGCTTATTAGAGTAGTTTACTTATCCTAATTAATACAATTGCTGTTATGCCTATAACATGTATACCTTGATGACTAAAGTCTGTTGGTATAGGGACGTAGAGTTAGGAGTAGGAAATGGAGAGGATGCTATTTCAAAATTATAATATTTGTAAAGAACTTAGAACAGTATTTGGAACACTGTAACCATGACATAAGTACTTGTATAGAAAGGTTAATAAGTAGACGGAGAAATGAGACAGACAGGTCTTTTTGTTGTTTTGTTTTTAGGTGTTCATTTTTTTGTTTGTTTGTTTGTTTTCTGGACTTGAAAATCTAAATTCACCGGAATTTTTGGCTGAATATTCTGCTTCTTTGGAGAGGCTTATCATCCTCTAACAGGCCATATTACATGCTGGGTTTCTTCCTCAGTGCTCAGAGAATTTCTACATCCAATTCTCTTACCACTTTGAGTATTCCCCTAGAAAATTTTATCCACACCTATGAAATCTATTACCTCTGTTTGTTGGTGATGATACAGTTTATATCTCGAATTCGGACTGATCCTTTGAAGTTTAAAGCAGGAAAGTCAATTTTCTACATGATATCAACTCTTAAAAACTTTCCAAACTTCACATATCCAAGAGTAAACTAATGTTCCTTCTCATGTATTAGTTTTATTCCTTTGATTTCTATTTTGGGAAACCTCAACACCATCGATCTAGTTGAGTAGGAGCTATTCCTGATACCATCGTGCCCCACGCTTTTCAGAGCCAAATGGTCAATTCCGACAAGTTTACCTCTGACATGGCCTTCACATCCATCTATCGCTCCTTTTCTCCGCTATCCTAATCCATAGCACTGTATGAACTGCTGTTATAATCCACTGTATCATCTTCCCAAGTTTATTTAGCTTCCATGGAATCTACACTACCTACAGCGCAATCTACTCTACCTACTGCAGTTGGAGGGATTTTTTTTTTCAAATGCAAATCTAGTTAACACATGCCTCAGCTTAAAACCCTCTTATAACATTTTATTCTTTGATAAACATCAAATCATTTATCATACCACCGGGTCTGGTGTGGTCCCATTCTTGCCTACTTCCAGTATCATCTTATTTCTATTCCTCCCCTTGCTCTCTCAGCTTCAGTCTCACCAGTTTTCTTTCAGTCTTTACTGTTTCACACTCTTCTCATCACACACTACATCCATATGCTGTCTGTCTACGGTTTTTCTTTTTGGTATTCTCACTCTACGCCACTTTCTTTTTTACCTCATGAACTCCTAATTATCTCTCAGAGCAGGGTGGCTTCATCAGCGAGTTACAGTCCTGTAGCATTCTGTTCCCTTCCTTCACATTATATAACCTGGCTGTAACCATACATATTATCACTTGATTCCTATCCATTGCTCCAACTACACTAAGTTCCATGAGGACAAAGGCTATGGCTGGTTCTCCTAGCCTTTGAATTTTCAACAATACCTGTCAAAGAAGAGGAACTCAGTACATTCTTTCTTGAACAAATGAATGAACCTGGTGGAGAGACAGTGTGACGATTTGTTCCACTGGGGGAGAACACACATCAGTGAGACTTTTGAATAAAGAAGGGTAAACAACTATCTAATTCTGAAATTAAAAGGCCTGAGACAGTGAGGTTGTAAGCCCCTCTAATATTAGAAAAGGTGACTATTATTTTAATGCTTAAAATTGCTTTCACATAGGTTATTACAGTTATAGAAGAGGATGACTTTTGATGGGAGTGATAGAAAATAATTTTATTCTTTGAAATGGAAATTGGAAGACATCATCTAAAGCATTCCCCTGGGTGTAGTCAAACCCCAGAAAACATAATGACAATATAAGAGCCTGGTATGAAATCTGCTTTGAGCAATTAAGTGAAAGACCTGTGTTGTTACCTGGCACAATGGAAGAAACGTAGAGCAGTGTCATTCTGGAGAAGTCTGACTTGAGATGGCAAAAGCTGACCTACACAGAATGAAACATACTTCTACTGCAAGATTACTGTGACAGGTCAAAAGCGATCAGGACAGCTTTCAGTCCACTGATTTATTTCTCAAGATTTTCCATAAATGTCTGGAGACAAGAACCTGGTAGAAGACTGGATGGTCTTGTGGTCAACACCAATGGGTTTCACAATACTGCCCCCTTAGCTGGAAGAGAGGTATGACCCCTGAAACTTGAAGGAGTCGAAAACAACTGGGTTCTACTTGCCTCTGGAAAGAATTATGAGGACTCCCTACCACCTATATTTTTCCTAATAAGTGAATAGGATCAAACACATTGTTCAATAATCTAAATCATTTCTGAGACACCCTTAGTGTTTATGGACCAAAAAGGGTTGGGGCTTGCCCAGGAGTCAGGGTAAATTCTCTAGCTGCCATCTAGTCTGTTCTGAAATAAGACTTGAATCCCAAGTTTGACCTTGGAAGATATCCAGGTTTTAAGATAAAAATGAAGCCTTCCTATTTTCAGTGATGAGCAGGCAGCCACCATCAGTCACAGAACATATTTACAATAAAATACGTATTTAAAAGCAAATATTACTCTCAAGATGATAATTTAGAGAGCAGTCTGCAATGTGTAACTGTTCAAGGTCAGGTGTGGGCCTACAAAAGAAAAATACTTTTGAGCGTTTCTTGATACTTAGCCCATTCTTTATAGTACTTCACTTCTGGTCACAAAGCAAGGCACGCATAAAAATGCTTTCCATTAACTATTTTAAAAGTTCTGCCTTCAGATTTCTGCTGACCTCTCTCTTAGCCTCTCTCTGATTTTGTCCACTTTGGTACAGACCTAGGAAACCTCTTCCTTTTCTGTGTACCGACGTTGGCTAGGAGGCATTATTGTCACTTTTTAAAGTAAATTGCTTTATAAACTTGAAATCCTAAAGCTTAGCCCTGACCAAGAGTGTCGGAAAGAGTTCCTGGGGAAGCACAGCACAGGCATTCGGAGGACACACGTACAGTACAAGTAACACAGTCAGATCTTGTTCCCAGAGATATCTTAACACAAACTTGAATGCAGAAAATCCTGATGCAGCATACAGAAACAGATAAAACATCACAAAGGCAGCTAATATAACAAAATTGGTCAAGTTCATATTAATATGCATTCAGCTGTATAATATGCAATTATAATAACTAGACACCGAACAAGATATAGTGTCTCTCTTCATAGAGCTTGCATTCTAATGGGAATGACTTCTAACTACAAATTACATGAAACATGGTAGAATACAGTAAGTACTACAAAACCAAATAAAAGCCAAGTGAGGTGGGATGCAGTGTAAGTAACTCAGGGAAGTTTTGAAGATAGTTGAATTTTCTTTAAATCACAGCTTCCCTAGCTAACAGCTGAGAAAACCTACACACGTGGCATTAATTGTGCATGTCTTAGTACAATGGGTTGGTTAATGTTTCTTCATTGGATTGAGGAGATGATTAAACAAAATAGCATACATAAACACCTAGTACTTTGTTGGGTACACAGGAAATATTCCATTAAACTAGAACTCTTCCATCTGTGTAGAAATTATTGTGACCTGTAAAGACAGGGAAATCTCAATAGAGAAGGAAGGGGATTTTTTAATGATAAGTGAGTTCAGTGTTCAAAAAAGAAACTGAATTGTGTTGCAAGAGATTCCACATAGAAACAACAGTAAGAACAAACACATAAAGTAGAAGATGCACAAGTTGAAGAGTACAAACTGGTCTGAGAAAAAAAACGTTTTGTAAGTAAGCCTGTCGTGGAAAGACTTAAATATAATACTAAACCATCTGGATGTGATTCTGTTGATAATGAGGAATCCCTGAAATTTAGTCTATGGCAATTCTGAAAGAATACTTGTAAGAAAACATATTCTTTTGTTAAAAATATTAGAGAAATTCTGTATATGTAAAGCTGTTCAGAAATTTCTCATATACACTAACACAGTAACAACAAAAAGTAAATCCTATTCAACTTTATTCAAGCTAGATTTTATAAACTTATTTACTAAACAAACTCTTCCATCTCTGTTTCCCTGAATATAGCACCTACTAAAAACCCTTATTTGGGGTGTCATTGGAACGTACTTAGAAATAGGTGGTCTAAATTCTGCTTTAAGAAGACAATTCTGGCAGAACTCTCAGTTGGAAGAGGAGATCTTGGATGCTAGGAGCCCATTAAAATAGCTCACTTGCAAGCTAATATGTGAATGACTTAGATTTAGAAATGAAATTGAGAGAAAGGCATGAATCAGAAGCAACAACCCTTGGCATATGATTGACTATATAAAGAGTAAAAAATGTGCAAGACCCAATAGAGACTCTAAAATGTTAAGCTCAAAAGACCATATGACAGGAGGTATCTATAATCAAAATTGGAAACTCTGAAGGGAGACCAAGATTTGGAGTAAAAGGAATGATCCTGGAAGTGCTCAGCTTTAGGGCCTGCTTTGGAACTGTATAGCAGGCAGCTGAGGATTTCATTTCATATCAACCAAACATAATTGAAAACCCAGCAGGTGCCAGATTCAGGACTACATGTGCAAGACCAAAAGATGAATAAGGCACTATCTCTGCTCTTGGGGTCTTAGATTTTCTGGACTCACTCCAGCATTACAGCAGACCCAGAAAGCTTTCAGGGGGAAATCTGGGACTTGGTCAGGTGTCACCATCAGATATCCTTGAGAGACCCAACTTTCAAAGAAGAATACCATCCCTACCTCACACCGGGCAGTCTATCAAAGCACACGGCTTTGTCCTTTTGTTGCTACACAAAATTTGGGCATTCCAGTCTGTTTCAGAAAATAAAACTTTGAATTCTTTGCAGCCCATTTCTCATGGAATGTTTGGTATAGGAGAACAATATTTCATGGAGAATTGCTTGAAACATAGGGAAATCATTCCTTAAGATCAAGAGTTTTTATTGTGTTATATTATATTATATTAGGCATTAGGAGTTCCTATGGAGAAGAGTCAGGGGGCATCTGAGAAAGCAAAAGAGGGTCTATGACAGACATTTCATGCTCAGTAAATATCCACACACTTCCAGATATTTCAGAGACTTCTAGTTAGGTTGAGACTTCAGTTATGAAAATATCTAATAGACTATGAGCTGAAGTGATATGCATCACTTTGGGGCTAAGACAGGAAAACACCTCTGCCTTATTTTAAGTTTCTTTTATCTGTCTTGGGTACCCCAAGGTTACATGTAATGAGTGCCATAGCTTAGACACGGAGGTTGTTAGCCTGACCAACTTTGGACTTTATGTGTGTAACAAGCTTTGGTTTGGCAAAGCCAATGAGAATCCAGATTTAATGTTTGATTTGCTTGTTTGGGTTTTGGGTTTTTGGCGGGTGGGCAACACAGTGGGATTAATACAGAGCCCAGGTGGAGAGAAAATCTCCATTGAGTTAGGGTTTTCTCATGTTGGACTTCTATATAAAACTTGTTGATGAAAAATATTCAGCAGATGAAAATTTTAGAAATCCAGTGCTCTACAATGTATCTATGTCATTTTCATGTCAGTTGAAACCAGCAGAAAATTACATCTAGGCCATATTCTATAGGAGAATTGTTTTTCCTGATTTGTTTTCTCGTGTTATACATGAGCATAACAGAACTCACAATTCTATTCTTTATACAGATATTATTGATCTTAATGCCCACCATGTCAGACAGAGTTTATGAGACCTATTGCAAGAATGCCTCCCAGATCTCAGAATTGGTAAGAACTAGGTTTCTCCACAGAAACTGTTACAGTTTTAACAGAAAGAATTTTGGAAAAAAATAGGATAGAAGATGGAAGATGGGACACTACCAAAGGGGTTCTTTGTTGGCAAAACATAAATAAAAAATAAAAAGAATATACGTAAATAAGGTTCTTCAGGTTTCACGTAAAATTACACAAGTTTATACTAGCTAACATATTGTTTATAAATTGATAAGAAAAACATTGGGAGTCAGGGTTTAGACTTATTTAGGTCATTGGACTGGCAAACATGTTTCACTAAGGACTCTATCAGTCAACAGCTGAATCATTATTTTCAATAAAGAATGTCAAACTGTAAGAGGAAAAGTAATAAAGTTAGTTATTAGAGTCACTCAACCAACATGGTGAAGAATCTAGAAAATTTCTCATATAAATAATGTCGAAGACTCAGATAATAATTAGTTTGGGTAAGAAAAGATTGATTGTGGCTTTTGCAGGAGCACATGAATGTGTTTTCATAAGGGGGAGTGGGGTCTGCATAGCTCCTGACTTCACATATTTAATGAGCTACTATGTCTTAGGTGGAAACACATAAAACTGCCCTCTTTGTAAATCAAAGAAGGCTGGATACTGATAATTTCATATGGTTCCAACTAATACACTAGGAAATACAGTCATCTCTGAATTATTTATTAGGGCAGAATTGGGACAGCAGTTAGAATTGCTAAAAGTTAGATTTTAGGCAAAAGTAAGATAGAAATTCTATCTAGATTTGTTCAAAAGTAGAAATATAGGTGAAATATTAGGTTTTAAAGGTGAGTTCTATCAGAGAATTCATGTAAGAATTCCATGCTTTGATTTTGAGATTGGCTATGTCATCTTTCGTTACAGCTTTTATTTCTACTTACCTCATATTCTATATTTTTTAAACCATTCTGATAAAGATGTTAGTTTTCTCAAATTACACACAGGGCTGTCTTCATGGGCATAGAACCTGCTTACTAAGGCCCCATCCATGTGCTACTGTGATCATTCTGAAATTCTTAGTAAATTTTGAAGAGAGGAATCTACATTTTCATTTGGCACTGGACCTTGAAAATTATGTAACCGATCCTGAATACACAGTCTTCTTCAATTTGCATGAAGATTAACATGATAAATGTACATTAATTCTAGGCCATCAAAAGCTAGTGTATCACTTTTAAATTACAACTGGGAATTGTCCTTATATAACAAAATGTATTGCTCCAAAGATTATTTTGTAGTAACTGTTAAATAATCTATGTCTATGTGCATTTGGGAAACTGAAAAATTTCTAAAGGAGCTTTGGTGTTCTATGCATCAATTAACCATAGAATGTTTAATTAGAAATAATAATGGAAGAACATTTTGAAGAGGCAAAACACAAATCTATGACAATTCTATTTCTTGAAAATCGGCATTCTTGAAATAAAGAATAAACGAACAGCAGGAAAATGCACCATTATTACGGTCACAGCTTCTAGGCAACCCATTAAAATGAAAACCAGACATAGGTAGCAACAGATGTATCTACCATCAAAAAAAAGTTAAATTAAATCAGTGAAAACTTTCAAATGAGGTAACTGTTCAATGAAAAGGAAAAAGAATAAAAATCACATCTGCTTGTTTCTGTATTCTGGGGTTTGTAATTTGGTTCTCGAAACTGGTCCATATGCAAATGTTCTGACTGTCCTCAATGAAAAGTTAACTTTTGTAACTAATGTTAAATACACAAAAGAAATGTTGATTCGGTTAATTTTTAGGAAGACATATCCTCTAGTTATAAGTTATGATTTTACTATTATGATTTAGAGATTAGTAAATATTCGCTTCTTTATTCAGTTAACATTGTAGCCAAAGAGTCATGTGGTCTTTGTTTTTAAAATTTGAAGGGAACTTTTCCTCACTGTATCTCAAAGATTTTATTACTCAAGAATGTTCTGTTTCTTAAGTATTGATAGAATTTTTTAATGTATTGGTTTATGTACTATATCTTTATACAAGATTTTTAATTTTTAGCATTCATAGTTCCAATTCCACTAAACAAATATTTATTATCTTCCATATACAAATAATTCATTCTGTTAAACTTATTTTCAGTTCAACATTCTAGAAATGAAACCTTATTTTTTACTTAAACTTATTCTATAAAGCAAATACAGCAGTTATCCTAATTTTAATAAATGCTGAAAGCTTTGTAAAATTTTTCTTTGTGTACTAAATGATTTTGAGCCCATACCCAGCAACTGTGATGAATGTAATAATGAAATAACATTTTGAAAGCAGACCTGATACATTAACTATTTGCTGAGCTTCTATCATAGGCTCAGGATTGTGCTTTCTCTGTACTGTTTTTCTGTAACAGTCATGCTGTTTTCCTTATATAATTAAAAGCAGAGATGTGGAGTTTTAAAAAAAATCATCTTTTTACATGGTGATGAAACATGAAAGATTCTGCTAAAAGTTTATGTTGAAAATTAAGATATAAGTAAAGCAATCTACGTGCACTCATCCAATAAGGAGAAAAGAATTAATTGGTGGATCAATGCCAATCTTAACTGTGAAATCCTCAAAAAGAAGAAAATTAAGATTGTGCTTAATAAGATTCTCTGCAATACAGCAAACAATCCAGCCAAAACTCTAGAAAAAAAGAACAAAGTATATGCATTTTAAAAGTAAGTGGTACATTTCTGTTTTTTGAAAGGCATATGCATAAATATGGGTTTTTTCCCTACTTTAGTGACCACTTGACTTGGAATACTTAAATCCTGGTGAATGTTTTAGAAACGTTAATGAGTAAAATTCACAGACATTTAAGAATAAACTGTCAAATTATCCATCACATTGTTATTATTAAAATAATAGCACAAGCAGTCCACTAATAACCAGAAAAGCTCAAGGGATTACAGAGTATTAAGACTAGAAGGAGACAGATCTAAATAGAAATTGTCAGAACCATCAGAACGAAATCTGAAACCTGCTCAACTGAAGAAAGATTTCTGAATCCTTCAGAATAGGATTGGGAGGGTGGCTGTGATGGAAATTGAATCCAAGTATCCTCCTCTGGGCTTCACTGTCAAGGAAAGGGATTAAGAGTGAAATTTTCAAAAACTTTACATTTGTGAAATTGGTGTTTAGAAGAGAGTCTGTGAAATACTGTTATTTCTTTGGAGTCAAAATTTAAGAAATTAGTTAGTATTATGCCCCTTTCCTTTCCTGCTAGCTTTCCCTATTTTCTCTCTCTTCATGTTTTGCTACCTCAGACCTCAGACATGCTGTGGCTATAAAGTCCCTTGATCTATCTTTTACTATCTTTTTCATTTTTTTTTTCCAGTAAGCCTGCACTTTTGGTTCTCAAACGACCTGTAGCTTCTGATCTGAGCAGAGCATAGAACAACAAAACTAAAGGTGATGGTGGAGCATGTGACTAGGATGGGTCCCAATGGATTTAGATGAAGTCATGGCCACCGAACTGTGGACATTTGACCCTGAGAACGTCAGAGATTTCTAAGGGGGCTTTTCATGGGCTAGTATTGGAGGGTCACTTGTGGCAAACTGGTTTTTCTTAAGTTGTATTGAATCTTTCTGCACATCTATTCTTCCATTGTAACTTCCTTCCAAACTTAAACTTACCAAAATAATATTAAACCATTTATATTATTCACAATAACCTATCTTTACTAATGTACATATCAGAATTCATTATGGTTATAATCAATCTATTACTTTCTATTAAAATTACTATTTTATATTCCATTTTTCTTTTTAATGTTATTTCATATAAACAATATTTTATATCCATCAAGATGAGCCACAGAGCTGTGGCTTTCAGTATTGAAATTCTTTCTTTGTAAAATTGTTTTACTTTTTGACCCCTTTCACCCATTTCTCCCACCCTACAACCTCGGACCACCAATCTGTTCTCTGTATCAATGAGCTTGGTTTTTTTTGTTTTTATTTTTTAATTGATTTTTATGTTGTTGTGACCATGAATTACATTTTAGTAATGGAGAACAGGGTGATGATTTCTGAAAGTCCAGGGATGTAGGGTCTGAAAAGAGATTTCTGGAGTCCCCTGGCTGTCTGCTTCCAGAGGTTGCTTTCTTGATATTGCCAACTTCCGGAACTCCTGCTCTGGCTTCATTTTAAAGCCTTGAGCACAAGTAAGTGTCTTCTCCTGACCTGTATTTGCCCCACCACGAGGTTCCTTTGTAACCTTGAAACGTGCAGTGTGACCAATCGTTGGCTGCCAAAACAAATAAATTTTGAGAATTCTTCTCTCTGACCTCCCATACTAAAACATAATGCATGGCCACTTGTTTCATAGAGACAAAGTCTATCAACCTGATCACTTTCCAAACACAACTTTTATTTCTTTACTTAATGGAGTCACGTAGAGATACTCCATACAAGCCCTTCTGCTTGTTCCCATGGGGACTGTTATATAAAATTACATTATGATGAAAGCAGGTAGAGTAAACGCTTGTTAAAGTTATTTACAACAACTACGCTCCCTGAGTGAAACAGGTGTTTGGAGTGTACTTGATTTACAACGTTGTGTTAGTTTTAGGTGTACAGCAAAGTGAATCAGTTATACATATACATATATCCACTCTTTTTTAAGATTCTTTCCCATATAGGCCATTACAGAGTATTGAGTAGAGTTCCCTGTGCTATACAGTAGGTCCTTATGAGTTATCTATTTTATATCTAGTAGTGTGTATATGTCAATCCCAATCTCTCAATTTATCCCAAACAAGTTATAAATCTAGTAGTATAGAGAAACCAGTATAGATATCTCAGACTGCTCCTCCCAACCCATGAAATTTATCACTGCGATACGGACATGGAAATGAAGTCATTGGGAAGGTAGATCTTTTGCTAATAATTATTTCTTTTCCTTTAAGAAAATACAAGAAACAGTCTGAGATGTCTATACTAGTTTCTCTGTACTATTAGATTTAATAGCTTGTTTGGTTGAACAAATTTTCAGCGAGGAATAGAAGAAACAGAAAATAACACATTATGTTTGGAAACTCTGGTATTCTGTAAACACAACCTCAGTATATAAGTAGTTCTTTCTAGATAGAAAATGGAACTAGTCCATTTCTAAAATCATCTATATTTTTCTAATGATAAAAAATTCTACTACTATTGATAATTGCCAAAGGCAAACAGGTTGCAATCATTCTAATTACCTATATTTCTGCCTTGTAGCATGTTTTGTAGATAACTGTAACGCATCACTATCAGAATAGCATATTGTTATTAAATGCTAATGCAGAATTCTAAATTTCCTATCATTTCTAGAAAAGCAAGCTTACTGATAATAAATTGTACTTATAGAGAACTTTTATCTGCTTTAATTAATTGAAATCTGGCCTATTAAGACATCAAGAAGTGATTATTTAAATGATTTAATTATAGCTCATGTTTTTCTACCGATGTTACTAATTATGTTTTAATAAACCAACCCTAACAAAATAATTAAAATCCAAATGTTTAACATGAAAATCCAATCTCACTTGCAGCTCAAATATTTCAAGTGTAATATTTTCATTTGTCATTTATTCTGATTCGTGTAGTCTGTTAAATCAATATCTGACTTAGACCTATTGATAAATTCTATCATTCCAAGTATTTTGCTGTGAAAATACTAACAATTGCATGAAACGTTAAAAATATTGAGAAATATTTCTTATGCGATGATTTAAGTTGTTGTGCCTTTCCTGATCTAATAAATTTAAGTATACAGTTTTCAGATTTGTACACGAAGAAAAAAATAATCAGAGTGGAATATATGTAGCAATCTCACGAATATGAAGGAAGAGTTCAAATAGGACCTTTCTACTGTATCGTGTCTATGCAAAGATTTATTCAAAAAAAGAAAAACAATGCCAATGATTTTATGACTTTAAAATCTTCAAGATTTTGGTAGATTAGATCATTTGGGGCAATTGTTCACTCTCTCCCCCATCTCCATCCCTGGGTGGGGGATTGAGGGTGGGAAGGGATGTACTTCTCACTATTCGCCTTTGGTCTTTGCTGTGTGACTTTGCTTTGGCCAAAGGCTTATCTTAGAGGCTCTACTGCAGCAGCAGCTTGGTATGTTTTTGCACAGGTGGGTTTGAACTCCTGACTTCTGTCATAACAATAACATGCTTCCAGTTCTGTGATCTGAGAAAGATGACCAACATGTGCAACCGATCTGGACTTCCAGCAAAACCCAGCCCAGCCCAGCAGAGACCAGCTGAATCACAGCTGACAACAGATGCATGAACAAGTAAACGAAGATACTTATTGATGTATTTCACTAAGTTTTACTTGGTTTTTAAACACAAAATTATCATGGCAATAGCTTGACTGCTTCAAAGGTGTCACGGTCCAACATTTCTATTATTCCGTCATCACATCTATTACGGACACATCACAATTAAAAAAGTAAGTTATAATTATATTCTAATTGAAGTAAATGGTACCACAGTATTTTATTAAATATCCTCTCATTCATTTCATATTCAATCTCAGTTGAATGGCTTCTAGTCCTGGAACTGGGACAAATTCTCTGAAGCTAGATCAGAAATCTTACTATAAAGCTTACAAAATCAATTCCTTTACCTTTTTATTATGACAGTGTTTTACTACAAGTAGGTAGTAAAAGAGTCCTGGAACTGGGACAAATTCTCTGAAGCTAGATCAGAAATCTTACTATAAAGCTTACAAAATCAATTCCTTTACCTTTTTATTATGACAGTGTTTTACTACAAGTAGGTAGTAAAAGAGTCCTGGAACTGGGACAAATTCTCTGAAGCTAGATCAGAAATCTTACTATAAAGCTTACAAAATCAATTCCTTTACCTTTTTATTATGACAGTGTTTTACTACAAGTAGGTACGGTCTTATCCAATTTTGTATGCCCACTACTTAGGAAATCTCCTGATCCATAATACAGCCTAATAATATTTGCTGAATAAAGTACAGAGACATGGTCAGACTCCCTTCGCTTACTTGATGAGAAGAAGACTAGTTCATAAGTGCAATACACTTTCTCATCAACATCCTCGTTTAAATCATTTTGTGTACTCCCTGTATCTATTATTATGCCTGACACCTAGTGGATACTAAACTGCTTTATTCAGTGAATAAATGAGTAGACAAATGAGTAAAATGGTACAGGAATTTAAAAATTATAATCCAAGACTGAAAGCATATTATTTGTAATTAGAATGACATTAAATAGTTACTGTTAGTATTTGATCATTAGGAAGATTCACTTTTCTGTTTCATTTAAATTTTACATATAGTGAGCAATTTAACTATAAATTTCATTCATTTGTTCAATAGATATATATTGAACATTTTTTATGTTTCCATGCTCTCTGCTAGACACAATGAGGAAATACAAGTATGGCTCATAACATAATGGAGATGGTAGTCAAAAGGCATCACAAGCGACATTAGGCATAAAGGTTTATTTTAAATGGATAATTCCTTGGATATTTTCCCTTGTTACAAATCCAAGAAATGCATTTGTATGTTGAGATGCAATACATTCTTAAAATATCAGAAAAAGAGATATTTTTAAGGTTGGGTAAAAGGTGACACTATAATGAATTAGCACAGAAACATGAAAAAGCCACTAGTCATGAGAGTATTTGTGAAACAGACATAGAAAATTACTTTTCTAATAAAGTTATTGTGTCCTTGGATGACAAATAATTTTGCTACTCAATTTTCATCAATGAAAAAACACAATACAGTCAAAACTATGTATTTCATAATTGAAGTATATAAATAACTCACTTTGATATGTCTGAGGCATGTATCACATTTTTTAAAATGGGAAATTATGAAATTTAAACTCTGTACCAATTTTAATGGGTGTAAATCAAATATTTTGAAAACTCTTAAGAATTAGGTCTCATTTCAACATCTATTAAGTGCCTTAAGAACATTTATTTTCTAGAAATTTTAAACTGCTCTTCTGATAATATGATTCTTTTACAAAGATCTTGAGAAGATTTTCTTATCATTAAGTTAAAAATGAATGCGCACGATAGGAAGTCACTAGGATATAGTAAATAACTTGGTTTGTTATATATACCTAATAAATTCAAATTACTCTTTTATAATTAAAAGCTGACAAGCTCATTTGCTTTTATAAGATAAAAAGAAAAGGAGCATTAAAGGAAGTTAAATTAGATTTTACCATCTGTTTAATGAGTTTCAGACGTGGTTTGATAATATATTTCCAGATATAAAATTTCAAAATAATCATTCTCAGAAATAGTAACTGACCTGCCTTGTATAAAGGTATATAAATGCCTATTCAAACTCATTACCATAAAACTCATGATTTGTTTTATTTCTAATGAAACCAATTAAGTTTCCACCATATCAATGTGAAACACATAATGATGCAGAACTTATATTCATACGACTTATCACATTTCTTAAGGTTATTACAATTCATATTTTCATTTTATCATAGGACTTTTACTTCATTTAGTTTTTAATGAATCTTTATACAGTATTTATTTCACTTCTTCAATATCCTGTGCCTAAGAAACCTTCCCATTGATCCCCAATGACCACATTCCTCTCATAAGTCAGCCTACTTTCAAGGTGCATTCACTGCTTCAAAACTATAGGGGGCCATCTGGTTAAGTGCTGCTGAATTGCAAGAAACATATCCAGAAACTCTTCTGCTCTGACGAAGTACGTCTTCAAAGCACATTCATAAAATGACATTCAAGTGATTATAGAGTACATTTACGGAGTCTGCAAAGCATTATGGACTCATCATAACGCCTGCAGAAAGCTGAGAATATGCATGAGCCACTCACATGGCAAAGGAGTGCTACAGAAGATCATTAGATGGATTCCTTTTTGCATGCCAGACTTTGGGGTATTTGGAATCAAGTTGTGACAGCTGCCAGCAGAGGACGGCGCATGGCCCAGAAAATTGTGAATAACAAGAAGAGAAAAGCTGGATTGTTTGATTGGGAAGCGTTATGAACTACTATAACCCTAGGTTCCCAGAATTCAATGAGGGTGGTAGAACTATGAACCTGAATTAATATCCAGAAAAAGCTAGAGGAGGAGTTTCTCTGCAACGTTTAATCAGAGCAAAAAGATCGGCCAAGTCCAAACAGAAATATTAGCCAAGTTTGCAAGATATGGTTCAAAACACTAAACTCAGACTAACCAAGATATTTGGGTACAGAAAAAGTTGATTTTTTCTTCTCTAAAGAAGCGCTCTCATAGGTCAGTTGCAGAGTGCCAGGAAGAACACAGGAATACATGTGCCCTTCTTTGGAGGAAACTGAGACATAATGGATGACTATGAGATACAGAAAAAAAGAGACAATTTTTTTCCAAGTAAAAGTTAATAATAATGCGTTTTTCTTAAAAAAAATAGAATGGAAGAACTAGAAGTAAGAAAGAACCTGGGATATTGAAAGAACTGAAACAATGAGTGTGTATGTAGGGAGAGTAGATGTAACATTAGTGTAAGAAGGGGAGGAATTAGCTAATGAGGTTTGAGACATGGAAGACCAGATGATGCAGCTCCACATAAAACATGATGCAGTTTGTCTTTAGTTTTTTAAATTATATTTATGTTTATCAGAGTAATAAATATATTTAGTAAAAAACCAAGTAGTACCAAAAGGTCTATTTAAAAGAAAGGAAAAAAAAGCATTTCTACTCCCAAAGGCACTTTATAGACCATGTTTCCTGCTCCTGGTGAAAGCAATAAGCAACCTGATTGTTCTAGCATTAACCTTACATGTCTAAACCTTTATTAAATTGGCATTTATTTTGTTTCTTACTATCAATTCTTGGCAATGTTTATTGATTTTCTGTTTATACCACCACAACCCACTTTCCTTTTTCCCATACAACTAATTTAATTTTAGCAAAGTTGTGATTACAGTAATAGTTTAATCTACAAATATTTTATTCAGTTCAGGGAAATAGTACTATGATTATATATCTTTTCATATAAAGGTTTTTGCTTTCCTATAATCTACAATTACCATGGTATCTATCAATTTGCATAATTTGCCTTATATTTATCTAACTTTTTCCTTAAATGCTCTAGCAAGTCTGTCAAATGTTTTTTTGTTTTTTGTTTTTTTTGCGATAACGCGGGCCTCTCACTGTTGTGGCCTCTCCCGTTGCGGAGCACAGGCTCCGGACGCACAGGCTCAGCGGCCATGGCTCACGGGCCCAGCCGCTCCACAGCATGTGGGATCTTCCCAGACCAGGGCACGAACCCGTGTCCCCTGTATCAACAGGCAGACTCTCAACCACTGCACCACCACGGAAGCCTGTCAAATGTTTTTTTTCATACATTCCAACACATTAAGTTAGTAATTTTTTTTTCTTTTTGGCTTGCAAAATTCCTTCCCACAGTCATCCTTTTCCCTAACCTGATGTATTCAACATCATGTTGCCTGGACCCCATATCTTCTCATTTCTTGATCACCCTTTGCCAACAGCTTTACACAGAAGGTATATAAAATATAAATTTGTGTATTCTTATCTCAAAAGCTTTTTAATCTATCCTCATACTTGATTTCCATTTTAGCTATGTATAGAATTTCAGGTCAGAAATCAGTTACCTCATAATTTGAAGGTACTGCTTTTCCATTTTCTTCTAGTACTCCTGTCAGTAAGAAACTACAAATCTGATCCCCATTCTTCGTATGCATTTGTATGTATTTTGTTTGGTTTGTTTCTTTCACTGGAAGATTTTAATATCTTCTCTTCAATATTCATAAATTTCATAATTATTGTTGTGTGTGGTGTGTGTGTGTGTGTGTTCATTCATTGTAATGGTCACTTGGTGAGCTCAATCTGGAGTCAAGACTCTTCATTTCTGAAAAAAGTTATTTATTATTTATATGATAAACTCCTTCTCTCTATTAGTTTGGTCCTTTTCTCTGAAATTCTTATTACAAGGATCTCCTAGAGTAAAATTCTAACATCTCGTCATTTTACTATTTCCTTCTCTCTTTTTTGTTATTATTTTATAGAATATTTTTTGACTATATCTTGAAAACCCTTCTAATGAATTTTAAATTTTTATATACTTTTAATTTTTGAACTTCCTTCTTATTTTTTCATTAATTTTTTAGAAGCAATATATTAGTATTTTTTTAACATACAATCTATTCTCTCATTTTTTGGAGGATATTCATATAGCTTGTATATTTTCTTCTTCATACTCATCTATATTTTTCCATTTCTTTTTTTCTTTTACATTTATTTTTTTCCCGTTTTCCTTCAGTGCACAGTGATCTTTGATTGTCCATTGATATTGGGCATCAGAAGCCAACTGGAAGTTATTGTATGTATATAGGGCATAATAGAGGATTTCACCACCATTCAATTAGATGATAAATTAACTTCTCAGTGGGTATAAGCCCAATCAGAATGTGGAAATATTTGTTCTAGAATTGATCAGTTTCTTCAAAGAAGAGTCATTTAATATTCTACATAAGTAGCTGGTACCTGCATGCTAGCATTCTGAAAACAAGCAGGTCAGTATCTGACTTTTCACTTAGTTCCTCTATTTCCTGTCTTGTGGTTCATTCTGTTCTATATTCTAGCGGTAGTTATGAGCCACGAATCTTCCTATAACAGCCCCCCCCCCAGAAAACACACCTCTAAACAAAAGGGGAGAAAAAGGAGTTATTTCCACTTTTCAAATATTACAAATAATGCTGCTGTCAACATTCATGCACAAAATTGTACAAATGTACAATTTTTCTTGTACAAATGTACAAAATTAAGAAAAGTTTTTGTACAAATGTACAAAAAAATCACCTAAATAAAAAATATTAAAGTTTTAGTGTCCAACATTCTCTCAATATGTTTGACAAACAGAAAACCTGCTGGATAAATGGCTCAAATATTAATAGGTAATAATGATGTGGCAGCATCAGAGTAAATATAAAGTCAAATATTTACCCAACATAAAACAGCTACATACTCTTTAAATAATAAAAAATAAATGGCCAATGGCCAACCCAAACCCCATTACTTTCAAAAAGAGTTTTGAAACTTGCATTTCCAGTTGATTGTCCACTAATTTAAAAGGTTGGTTTTATGCTGACCATTGATTTTTTTAATGAAATGGCCAATAGTGAAGTCAATGCATTATACCACACTTTCCAGAAAGCAACCTTCCCTTGACTTTACTCAGACCAAACTAATTGCTAAATTAGATGACCATTCAACGTTATTGAGTGCATTTCAAATACTTTCTTCTGAACCAAAAACTAAACAGGCTTTGGTCACTACTGCATTGCTAATACAAAATCAAGAAGTGACTGTCCTTCTGGAATATTAATAAAGTAGGCCTGGGGACATGATATTAGTGTGTAGTGGAGATCAGGAGGAAGGAGTCAGCGTGCTGTAGTGATTTCCTAAGCAAGGAAATGAGTTGGTGGAAGTGGAAGAAGTTCAGAGTCAGCTGACACCTCATGGTCAAATAGTTTGCAATTAGGAATTGACCAACTGGCTCTTTGTCAGACTTATAAGCTATTAATAACAGGAAATGTTTTCCTAAATGCATTTCATAGTAGGTGATTTAATGAAAAAAGCTTGGACAGTTTTCATAATTCAGAAATTCTGAGATACTAGTATCTTTTTAAAATTCTGTGTCATTTTTTTTGTATTTATAAACACTAACCTTATAACCATACATTGAGATTTCAATTAGAATCTCATCTTAACCTATCATAGCTATTAAGTCACTATTTATCATATTGATATCCTAGGAACAAAATGAGATAAAAGAAAAGAGGCAATTTAACATAGTTTTCCCTACATAAAATAAGAAAGTCTCTCATCTCTTCTTGAAGCCATAGGTTGTGATTACTGAAATACACATTATAAAATATCTACGAATTTTGTGGTTTTAAGAAATGGTTATGATGACTGCTCTTTCTCGCATTTAAAAATCAAATTTATTTTATACATGAAGACATTTTTCTAAAGAAGTTTAGTCTTTCCATAAAAATGAATATTTAATAGAAACCGGTAATATCTTATATGTATTGGAATTGTTTGAAGACGTACAATGTTATTTAAATCTACTACTTTTAACAACACTGTAACATTTATTGGTCTGGCAATAAAAGAATTATAGAAAATTGCTGTGATATTACTTTTTATGTTTCATACTGAAAGTAGGTAAAGTAATTTCTAAGCAGTGGGTCATTACTGTCCACAACTAACAGTGCTCAGCAGTTAGGATTTTAACCGCTGACATCATTTTCTTTGAAAGATGATAGATGTTATTTAATGCTTAAAAGTAAATTGCTGCATAACTGTGACTTTTTTGCTGACAGCTTTGCCCTAAACAAACTTAGTCAATATGACCGAGAAGTTTCAAAATAAGTTTGTTAGGAGAGACAATCTGAATTAAAACGTTCAAACATTTCCTCTGTCAGATGTACTAAGAGGAATCAAGCGCTGTTTCCTATCTATTATCGAAGGGCAATTCAGGCTGATGCAAACATCTAAGAAAGCTCATGTTAACCTTTTAAAATTCCGTCCTTTACACAATTCCTCACTGGAAGGCTAACAGCTACCCTATATTTATCACAGGTCGTTTTCAAAGGTACAAGCAATGTCCACCTTAAGCACAGGTTCTGGAATGTAGGAAACTGCAGGAATGTATCTCTGAGGGTTTGTATGGTGGCTTATCTAGAGAAAGATGCCAAAATCACAGATGGAGGGGAGCCGGGAATGACTTCCCTCTTTTGTCCAAGGTCCCTGTTCTCAGCTCAGAAGGACTTGCAGAGGCAGTGAGGGGACTTCGAAGCGCCGGAAATATTCCCCGAGGACCAAACTATAATCCATAGTTATCCATTTATATTGAATTTTCTTGGCATTTTTGTTCTTGGCAGGACTTAAAGATAGGGCTTGTCCTAAACAATTAAATAAAATTAAAGCTGTTTTCCCTTTCTCTAGGAAACCTTGAAAAAAATTTTTTTTC
The DNA here is from genome assembly GCF_003031525.2 of Neophocaena asiaeorientalis asiaeorientalis. Taxonomy (NCBI): domain Eukaryota; kingdom Metazoa; phylum Chordata; class Mammalia; order Artiodactyla; family Phocoenidae; genus Neophocaena; species Neophocaena asiaeorientalis. The sequence goes on along the minus strand of NW_020174267.1, from coordinate 47,762 downwards.
ATAAATTTATTTATCTTTATATATTTTTGGTTGCGTTGGGTCTTCATTGCTGCGCGTGGGCTTTCTCTAGTTGCGTCGAGCGGGGGCTACTCTTTGTTGTGGTGCGCGGGCTTCTCATTGCGGTGACTTCTCTTGTTGCAGAGCACAGGTTCTAGGTGCACGGGCTTCAGTAGTTGTGGCTCGCGGGCTCTAGAGCGCAGGCTCAGTAGTTGTGGTGCAGGGGCTTAGTTGCTCCGTGGCATGTGGGATCTTCCTGGACCAGTGTTTGAACCCGTGTCCCCTGCATTGGCAGGCAGATTCTTAACTGCTGCACCACCAGGGAAGTCCTGAAAAATCTTATAAACTATTTTCTAATTAAAAATATTTATTTTGTCTAGTAGGTCTGTGTCTTTATTCCCGTCTTGCCCCTAGGTTCTTCATGATCTTTTTTTTTTTTTTCTGTACGCAGGCCTCTCACTGTTGTGGCCTCTCCCATTGCGGAGCACAGGCTCCGGACGCGCAGGCTCAGCGGCCATGGCTCACGGGCCCAGCCGCTCCGCGGCATGTGGGATCTTCCCGGACCAGGGCACGAACACGTGTCCCCTGCATCGGCAGGCAGACTCTCAATCACTATGCCACCAGGGAAGCCCTTTTTTTTGGCCATTCTTGGTGTAGTCTCAGGTGACAGGAGCTCAGGCTAACATTTCTACTTTGGTTTGACTACTTTGGTTCCTAGAGCTCCATAATATTCCCTAACACTGATGTGTGGTCATTGCCATCTCTCACCTACACCCTCAATATGCAGGGAAAATTAAAATATATAATTTGCTTCACATATAAATTCCTATAATTTTCCTAGAGAAAAATTTAGCAATATTTATCAAAATACTTAAAATTATTAATGAACAGATTCTTGGTTACAACATTTAGAAATTTATCACAAGAGAAAAAAGTTGCAGAAAGATTTATGTATAGGGGATATACCTATTAGTAGTCGTTATTATCGTGAAAATTGGTAATAACCTAAATATCCAACTCAAGGTGCTTGAATTAAATAAAATTATAGTCCTACCATATGATAGAATATTCAGGCACTAGCAACCATATTGCAGAATATTTAATTCTGTGAAAAAAAAATTTATGTGTTGTTAGGTGAGTAGTTTGGGACACAAAACCAAATGTACTCTGTTTTATTAAAAGAAGTCAAATGTACACATAAGTACAAAAAAGTCTAGAAGGCTTATTTCCTGAAGCTTGTTGTTTCGTAAGTGGTATACCATTTATTTTCTACTCTTTCTATTGGTAAAATTTTCTAAAATAATAAAATTTGGTTTATTATAACAGAGACATAATTCTTCAGTAAGAAAAAGTTAATGTTACTAAATATCTTGTCTGTCCAAGATCAAATCTCTAAGTATCTGCAAGGTACCACATACATTAAATAAATGATTTCTCCATTCGTAGATTTTTACAGTACACATTTTTCATAGAATTCTGCTGTTTTATATTCTCCTCTAATTGTTTTGGTACAAACTCTCACAAGAAAGTAGCAATCTCATACAGTCTCACGACTTGAACAGTATCTGTATACTGATGTTCCCAAATGTCCATTTCTAGTTCTAGGGTCGCCAATGAACTCTGTGCATGCCTCTGGGATGTCTAACAGGCATCTCAAATTTAAGAGAACCATTCATTTATTAATATCTGGTCAACTCCAACAACCAAACCCCAGATGCGCTCCACTTCCAGAATTCCTTTTTTCACTTCATGACATTATCATCCCCCCTGATTATCTTCCTTATACTCTCTTTCTCTTGTCCCAGTTTCCAATCCATCAACAATTCCTGATAACTCCACTCGCCAGGTTGACCCAAATCCATCAGTTTCTCATATTATCCACTCTTCTTATTCTAGCCCCAATCAATTTCTACTCTTGCTCTTCAGGTCCATTTTCCATAGTAAAGCCAAAATTATCTTTATGAAACATAAATTAAATTCATCATACTCCACCTAAAGCCTTTAAATGGTTTCCTTTCCCACTTAGGAGAAAACTGAAATGCCCTACCAGAGCCTACCAGTTTCCCCTTAATTCATTTTATGTTTTCTTCTCTTCTGTATTCATTCTGTTCCAGACACATGGCTTTCTCTTTGTTCTCTGAATACAATTAACCTACTCCTGCCACAAGTCCTTGAATATATTATTTCCTCTGCCTCAAACACAGTTCTCCCCGGTTTTCCTATGATTCCTTCTCCCTTTCCCATGATTCCTTGTCAATCAGTATCAATCCAGCCGCCCCCCAACTTGGAATGGCCTCCACAAGCTCTCTCTTCTTGAGTGCCTTTCCCTACCTCATCTGTTCTGTTTTCTTGATTTGTTCACATTTGTCAGCTACAGGCATTGTATTGTCCTTTTCCTTAGAATATAAATCCCATGACAGCAGGGTTGTGTCTGCTTTGTTCACCCATGTAACCTCAGTGCCTTGTGCGGAACCAGGCCCATAGTGGGAATTCAATAAGTATTAGTGGAATATTTTGAATAAATTAATGATTAAGACATTTACAAAGTGGCATTTGCAAAGTAAAATCCCTACCCACTTGTTTAATGACTCTAACTGCAGAGGTTACAGGGTAGAAAATGAGGTGTGCTCAATGGCAGGCCTAGAAGAAAGATGTTTGGGGGCTAACATATGGAGACAGTTTTTGCTAATAAATATGGCTGGCTTATTTCCAGATACTTAGATGTGGAAAAAAACGGACAAGAGGAACTTTTGCTTACCCCTATGATGAGAGATGGCATTTTTATAGTATACTGTATTCTCGACAAATGCATTTAATATCCATTACAATAAAAAACAAACTCCAAACGCAAATAAGTGATCACCTAAATCTACAGATTAGATTCTGAAATATGTTCCTTCTTCTACTTCCTCCCTTGCTCCACACTTATTCTCAAATTAATAAATTCTCACTTATAGAAGACGGTTTTCTGAACCTTTTCAGACCTGACCCTGTGGTGGGTCTTTTTAACTGCCCCTGGATATTACAGCACAGCAGCCGTTCCCACTAGGACACACACATGTGACCAGCGGTCAGAAGTCTGGCAAAGTCAAAAATTTCTCTTCATCTCCAGTACAGCTGTCTTAGGAAAGAACATGTTCTAAGACATTACAGGTGAATATTGTACAAAATATGACTTTCTGCTATCTTCTGTAAAAATCTAAATTTCAATCATATCACCCTAGTAGACTTTAAAAAGATAGACCTCAAAGGTAGCATTTTATTTCATATTCTCTTGTAACTCTGGAAAGAAACTTAAGCATGAATAATTGGAGATCTGCACACTAATATAAAGATGAAAGAATGGGACTCAATTTAACATGGGTGCTAAAAAAAAGTGGAATTATTTCCCTGTGCCACCTTGAAAAGGATATGGCTTTGAAATCTATGAAGCAAGAAGGGTCAAATGTCATGCCAAATGGACAACATATCAGTGAACCCTCCTGTGAAGAATTTTTAATAAACCCTACATTTTGAGTATCTACTTATTTCTTTGTGAATATGTTTTTTTTACATGTATTCTTTTGTATATAGCAGCTCCATCCTTATTGCCTACAACAGGGTTTTCCATCTGTTTTTCTAATATATGTATGTGTGTGTGTGTGTGTGTGTATACATATACCATTAAAACAGTTTGAACACACACCCACTCAACACATATTTATGTATTTCTAAACTATATGCATGTGCTATTGCACTGTTACATATTTTATATACCTTCCTACAACCAAAAAAAAAAACACAAAACCTTAAAAGAACGTGACAGAACAAATACACATTGAAGTTCTGTATTTCCTTTCTGCCCTCCAGTGGCTCAGCTTGTGAATTCCCTGGGGAATGCTTAGCCCACGTTGGAGACCACTAAGCTTTGCTGTCTCTCAGCGAGAGGAACCACTTTTTATTAAAGATCTTTTGATTTTATGATCCATTGTGCACTAGAGTTTTTGAATAATACAGATCTACATACCATATTATAGCCCGTGATGCTGTGAGGTGCCACCTAGATGAAGGCATTTGTTCCTCTAGCTGTATGTAATATTGTTGGCTCTGACTGAGAGCTGAGTTAACACACCCTACCTCCACCCCACTAGCCCTCATCCAATCACTGGTCAGTGTGGGACAATGAAGACCCACCTCCTTGTTTCAACTCAGGACAACCTGAAAGAGGCTTCCCAGCTCCTGAGGTCCTACTGGGTTCAGGCGAGGCTTCTGTTAAAGCTACAACACAGTCCCGTTGCTCCCTCTGTGCTGTGCCCCTCCCTCCAGCCCCTTACTGACTGCAGGGCACTCTGCCGTGAACCTCCTGCACACACATCTCTGTTTCACAGTCTCTTTCCCGGGGAACTCCAACAAAAACATATATACATCGGCATATACTTAGGAATCTAGTTTGTTTATGTGTCAAGTTCCTAATAGATTGTTTATTGGCCCACTGGAAATTTAAGAATTAAAAAATATCCTAGGGGCTTCCCTGGTGGTGCAGTGGTTGAGAGTCCACCTGCCGATGCAGGGGACATGGGTTCGTGTCCCGGTCCGGGAAGATCCCACGTGCCGCAGAGCGGCTGGGCCCGTGAGCGGCACCACTTTTCTCTTATACTTTTCCTAATGGAACTTATATTTGATTCTGCTCTCCAGGGTGAGAGCTCTGTTTTCCCAATGTACCAGCCGCAGAAAGAGCAAAGTAGCCATTATTGCCTCCTGAAAAGGAGAAATCTCTGGTATTGGACACAAGCCCCCATATCTTGCTTTGCTCAATCTGTAGAGACTCCCATAAAAATGGAATCCTAAGAACTGGCCCCATATAAACTTAAGTTTTGCAGAACAGTTATGACAAGCATACCAACGACTCTGGAATAATATCAATAAAAACTCAGTACTATGCTTAGGTATAGATTCTGACATAGAACACTAGAAGTCAGTGTCAACTATCCATACGAAGTTTTGCTTAGAAAAAATTAAAATATAAATTGTTATAAAAAGACTAATAACTTAAAAAATAGCCCTTCTTAGCCCAAACCCCAACAGATGCAGAATGGAAGGTGGTTTTTACAACATGTAATATAATATTTGGCTTTCATTAATCAAATAGTTTGATGAAATATTCCTTTGACAGATACCTTCATGCTTTACTTGCCATGTATTAAAAACAGCAGTATACACTCACTTAATTAAATAATATTATTAAAGATAAAACAAGTATTTCATAAACAACCATTAGGTAACATGTAAAAGGTGATACAGGAAATAAATACAAGAAATGCATGTGATTCATTTATGACTTAACTTTTGTTGAAAAGGCAGCAAAAACCTTCACAGCAAGGCTCAGAAAGTTGCCTGGAAGGTGACTTTGGCATCTTCCATGCTCTTCTATGTGTTTTCTTTGTTGGTGACAGTAGTTCCCATGTCTAAAGCTTATTCGTTAGGGATGAAGCTCATCCTGAGAGTCTCATTATTTATCGAAACCCTGAAACCATGGTTCCTTTTACAGATAGATATTATCCATCCATTAAAATACTGCTGCACATTGACTATATATGAAAATCACTCAACCAAATACTTCCAAAACTCTAGATACAAATAATTTATTCCAGTACTCAGTTTCAGGTAGGATTATCAGATAGGATTAACAGGTTGATGACATATAATGGAAAGTCATCATTCCCTAGTTATCACTGAGTATACCAATAAATAGAGCATTGGCACTTACCTGAATAACATGCTTCAGTTTATCAATAATCTGATTTATCACAGGATCGGTTCCTTTGACTTTGACTTCGGGATTTCCAGACTGGGCTTTGATTCCATTTCCAACCACACGCTGAGTATAGCTAACAAAGTGAAAAGTGAAAGGTACATGACTTAATAATCTGGTCACAGTATTATCTGCCACAACTTTTTGAACAGATGCGAGTTCAGAATCTTACTCCTTCAAGAGTATAAAATAATGTATTTTTTCTTGGACCAGAACCTGGCACATCTTCAATGTTTTTTCCTGGTAAAACACTTAGCATGCAAATACAGACTATTCTATTGTTATCCTCTCAAAAGACCCAACCAAAAATTGTGTTTTTAATACTACTTACCAATATACTAAAAAAAGTTAATATACATCTCACTTTGTTACCAATCTTTGCTGAATTACACACGTCTGAATCCATATCATCTGGGTCAATTCACTTCATTTTACACAGTATTTAGATGAATCACAGTAATATTTTTTTACATATTGGACTACAAAAGAAATATATATACACATATGTGTGTCACATAATGTTAACTTAGTACTCAAACAAATATTTAGATTCATCAGTCACAAAGATGTATTAAGTGCCCCCTCCTATATTCCAGTCCTATACTACATGACTGGGGTTATAAGGAGTTATAAGACTCAATTCTTATCCTCACAGCACTCATTATATACCTGGGAATATAATGTATCAATTAACTTGTTCATTCATGCATTCATTCATTACATTATATTTAAAAGTTCTTACTAGATTCCAGCAATATAACTACCTTTATTTTCCTGACAGTGTGGTGTAGCATAATGACAAGTGAACAGTTAAAGCACAGCAGTAGGAATGAAGGAGACGTTCAGTATGTGGTAGGGATAGCAAGAAGGAAGAGTATATGCCAAGTGAGAGGGAGGGATAACACAAGTAGTAAACATTGAACATATGGAGAAGTTTATTTGGACCAAGGAGTTATAGCTTGAGGCAGCCCTTGAAATATTAAGGTAAGGATAGGTCTTGGATGTAGTTAATGTGCTCCCCAGGGCAAAAGATGACATCCCAGCAGGGGAAATCGCAAAGGCCCGTGAGTAACACACACAGGGAAGCATAACTAGGCTTTTATTTACAAAGGGAGAGAATAAATGGGGGAAAGTAAGAGATGGGGGACATGCCCTGGAGGTTCCATCCCCTCTATGTTTAGGACTTTCCTCTGAGTAAAATGTTGCCTACATTAAAGCATCATGATAAAGTGGCCTCACAGACTTTTCGGGAAGCATTTTCACATAATTTGTAATGTAATATCCCTTCTCTGTATTTGAGCAAAGTATCACAATTATGCACGTGAACCTTCGGAATTTTCTACAGCGGTGGAAACTCTTTGAAAAGATACAAAGAGGTTCCACTGTTGAGAATATGGCCAAACAAAAGGAGTTTCAAGTAATATCCAGTTATTCCCAATATTACGCATACCCAATGATCAATTTTCAAAAGTAGATCAAACAATTGCTAATTATGTCCTTCCAATGATAGTAAATGATGGAACTCTTTGATATGGATAATACCAATTGGATGTTATAAGAATAATGATATTAATAACTCTTTATTTTTAAAACAACCTTGAACTCGTTTCTTTATGCAGAAATAGAGGGTTTTAGAGTTAGGTATTCCAGTGTAAGTTAGTAACTTAGCAATATATACCAATAACAAATAGTAGAAGGAAAACAATTATGCATATACTATTAATGTGTACTAATACTCTTTAGTTAAGAAGAATCAAGTAAATTATAAATATTGGGCTTCTCTTAACTTCTCTGTAGCACTGTTATATATTTCTTCCAAATATTTCAAGTAGATTACGCACGTGGCTCCCTTATTAGTGTGATTAATAATAATGAGGAATAATGTGAATAAATAAATGGATAAATGATGACTATGACTCAGGCATTGTTTTAATTACTTTCTTTGGAGTCTGTCAGTTCATCTCAGTGACAATCGTTTGTTGCAGCCATGAGAACATGCCTCATAGGCTTCAAAATGTTGGAAGTGTCATTGACCAGGGCCCCTGCCGCTTTGCTCTGAAATCTATTTGTTTGTCTCCTCCAACCAACGACTGAGTGCAGCAGAGATGCTAACACAGACCCATCACTGGAAGACATAGCTTTCGCCTAATGGTCAATTTTGACTCAGTATTCCCTGCAGCCCCTGCTAAACCTGCCTCAGACGGCACCTCATGCCGAATGCTTCCACTCCACCTTGCTTCCCTCTCTCCTTCACTCCGGGTCACGTTTGCTTCATGGCCAACAGCTCTTCCAGCCTCACCCAGATTCCTCCCCGTTTTCACTCATAGGCATTTCACTTAATAAAACTCCTCTTGTGTTTAGTCCTTCTTTGGCATTTGCTTCTTGGAGGACCCAGAACAGTACACCATATAATATTTATACGATAATTACTCCCTATCTGTAGATTGGGGATCTAAGATTTGAACAGGTTAAGTAACTCTCCCAAGGCAACACTGCTGGTTAAATATACAGCAAGGATATGAACACAGGGAATGTGAGCTCTAGATACAATCATTCAATAATTATGAATGAAAACTCCAGAAACCAACTAACATAAAGATACAATTAGCTTGGTGCAAAGTGTTTGTTTTTTTAATTGTTTTGTTTTGACTTGATTTTTTTTACTCTAACTATAGCATTTCAAAGTCTTCACTGCTTCTAATTAAAAGGGATATACTGTTTTCCTCAAAAACCTCTTCAACGAACAGTTGTGTATTACTAGATAAAGAGTGAAATAACAGTTGCTGGCAGGGTGAGACTGAACTAATAGACTGCAAGTTTGCCTTAAGATTTTCCTTTGTTTCACCTGAAATACAGACATAATGCCAACAATGGAAACTGAGACTCCTCTCTTAACTTTAAATAAACACTTACTTGGTTCACGTCTTGATTTATTTATAGACCATGAAACTTTCTTTTAACATTCAAGAATATTGTTCCACATTAATCCAAAGAATTGCTTATTTTTTGTTCTTACTTATTACAGTAAATAACTTGTTAAATTTATCAGAATTACAATTGATCAATAATCTCCTTCCCAGCTAGTATATTATCGAATAGTTCAGGATCACTATTCTTAGGTATCATTTAAGTAGGAAAAAAATATTGCAAAGCAGGGCATTTAAGATACTTTAAGTGAAACATACTTTAATAAAATTATTCTTTTCTGTTTTTGTAAGGTTAAGAAGAACCACAGTGCAATAGTGATATACACACACCAGAATGATTTAAATGAAAAAAGATGATACCAAGCATTGGCACGGATGTAGGGCAGTTAGAACCCTCTCTCCTTGTGGATGGGAGTTTAAGCTGATATAAACCACTATCTGACGTGTATCCGGGTATATACTAAACAATGTTTACCAAAAGAAAGGTATAGAATTTTCGGAGAAGTACTATGCAAAAGAGTACCCAACTGGACAAAACCCAAATATCCCTAAACATCAGCATGGGCAAATAAATGGTAGAATATTTACATAATGTCCTACTATATAGCAATGAGAATGAGTGAATTACAACTATATTCCAAATCTTATAAGCAACGTATGGAACATGTGCTATGATTCCATTCATTAAAAGTTAAAAACTAATCGATGTTCCAAATCACCATAAGTACTACTCTAGGAGATAGTGTGCAGAAGCTTGAAGGGGGTTTCTGGGGTTCTAGTAATGTGTTTTTTGATTTTATCCTGGCTCCACAAGAGTGCTCATTTTATATTAAAAAAAAAAAAAAGAATTGAACTGCATAGTTAAAATTTGGATACCTCACTGTATACATGTATTTTCAACCTAAACAAACATTTACGTTGAAAACTTCTCGTGTTCTTTTTCTTAATATGCATACAACAGACAAATTTGCATTGAACAATGTATAAATAAAAGATCAACATAGGTATTTTTAACACGGGCTAAATGGTTTTGTCATCTTAAAATTAGTAATTTAGGCTCCTAGTCTGACACAAAAACTCCCTGCAGACTTTAATTTGCATGCAAAAGAATACAGTTACTAAATCAAATCAAAGTTTTTCCAACAGACTTCTTATATGAGTTTTTCTCATTATGAAATTTTAATAAATCATTAATCACTCTTTTTCCTCTTACATGTACAAGTAATGGATAAAACATTTCAAGGAACCCTACAGAGCCTTCTTGACTTGAAAAACTGCTCACATTTCAATGAGAAGGAGGGAACAAAACACACAAAAAAGAGGCAAATTTTTTGTTAGAGAAGTAATAGACCCACCATCTGTGCCTGTTTCTTTTAAGCAGGTCTGGGAATGGATGACAGCAGTTTAATAGGAATACTCATTCCACAAGTTTGACTTGCTTCTCATTAACATGGCAAAAAGGCAAGTACGGATATATTTACATTCTATAAAAATGTTTTAAAATGATGATTAACAAGATTCCAGTTCTCTTTGTGTTCAACAGATGAAATATTAAAAAGAAGTGCTAATACATCTACACACGGTATGTCATTAGGAAGTCATTTCTCCTGACATTACCAACATTTCTTATTTGAAACACACCATGCCCTCTTGGCTGATATTAATTTCATTTTCTTGGGAATGCAATAGAATTTGTTTCAGATTCACATCAAAAGTATGGTATTTTGATGTGCACTTATACAATTTCAGGTGGAAAATATATAAAATCTGTCCCTGGAATTCATCATGAATCATTAAAGTGATCTGTCTTAGAAGTTTTTGATAGCTTCACTGGGACAAGATATAAGAATATGATCATTGATCAGAGATGAGGAAAACACCTTATCAGGGGCTTTCTCTTTCTACTATTATTGCCAACTCTGTTAGAGATTCAAGATTGAGAATGGGGACCATGTTGGTGGTGGTGGTAATAGTAGCAGAAGTAGTAGATGTTTTGTTTATATCCTTTTTTCTGACTTGGTTAGGTGAAGGTATATTAAAATTCCTTCCATTTCCAGAGTTCTGAGTCTCCTAATTTTAGGAGGTGTCTTTGACTCTGGTAAACACATTGCTGTCTCTGGTCTAAAGGTCTGGGAAGCACAGGGTAGGTATTCATCAGTGAACCCCTTCCTCCAGAACAAATTTTTCTTTCAAATCATCTCTGGGCCCCCCTTCTTGGTTTTGGTAGCAAATGTGAAGTAAGTACCAGTGATCTGTCTTTTGTAACTTTTCCTCAAATACCTGGGTGACACTGGATGCCACTGATGAATGCTGTTTTGTGGACATGCAGTTTCTATACAGCCCTTCTCCTTGACAGTGAAGGTCTTAATCTTCGAACTCTCAGAACAGATAGGAGTCATATGATTGATTTCATGTGCCAGGTTTAAGAGAATAACCTTTCATGATAGGTAAGAGGACTACAGGGGATTTAGAGAATGCAGATATCTGTAGAATCAATTAAAAAAGATTCAACCTTCTGTGATTCCACTATCTCACTTCAACTGTTGAGCCACAAACTATTTTTAAGTTAATTTCTACCATTTATTTGACTTTATAATTATAGATAATAATGTCTAAGTTTGAAATATATGTTTCTGACCTTAAATAATGAAGTCAAAATAAATAGAATCGATAGAGACCTTATATGGCCTTTATTATTATTTATAGATAACTAAGTACCTACTGAGGATATCACAGTTTGTGATATCTTATGGAAAACACTCATAAACATTATTCTAATAAGGTAATGTCATGCTTTGTATAGCAATCAACAAGGAATTTTTAGCAGATCACTACATATAATGTTATATAAATTTCATCTCACCAACCTTTTGATAGAGACATTACAAAATCCTAAAAGTCCCTAGAAGCTTACACAGTTTTTTGTATTGTTTTGCAAATGTAATTGGCACCAACATTAGTTAAACTTCAGACATGAAACTAACAACTGCATCAAAATATACTTTAAAATTAGTTGCGAGATACAATAATTCTCAGATTATCAACATACCATGCAAATGAACCACCCAGGTATTACCTACCAATACGTAACACAATAAAATCAGAGAGAAAGAAACTTTGAATTTCAGAGCATGCTGGTTTCCTGGGGCCACTATAACAAACTACCACAAAGTAGCTGCTTCCACAATCCTACACAGCAAATAGGAACACAGATGAGCAATTTACAAATAAACACCAATGAGAGGGGGAAGGGCAGTCATAATGGTAAGATATATTTTAACTGATGGACAGTTAATTAAATATTTTTTAATATATTTATTAATCCTACCTTTAATGGAATCATTTTCTTTTTTCTTCCTTTACTTTTGGAAATTTGTAGCTTGTTTTTTTCCATAAAGGACACTCTTTGACAAATACAGTTTTCAATGTTTAAATCCACCCTCAGTACTCTACTAATTGGACAGTTTTGATATGTGGTTGGTCCATGTATTTTTGGATTGGGGGTGGGAATCTGTCAAGGAAGCCAACAAGCTCAGTATTATGTAGCTTTTATTGTAAATACTTCTGTCTGCTCTTATTTTAGGCATGACCAAATAAATTGGTTAGAATATTAATGAAAGTCAGACATAATAACATAAGAAGAACTACATGGAAAAAATGCTTATATATAACATACATAATATATAATAATATAATATATAATGTATATACATATAAACATTTATATATACATAAAATAAACATTTATATACACAATATACACATATATTTATATGTACTTATACACACACATACCCTACTGTTCCCGTATACACTTTCTTTACATTCATTTTCAATAGCAAAAAAGTGGACTTCCTGGGCCCATAAAAGAGATTTGAAATTTTAAAAGATTTGTAAATAATTTTTCTTAAGGAAAGTAAGCCTGTAGTAATTAATTAGTATATAGAAAACAATTAGAAGTTGAACATAACACATCCATTTGAATACGCAGTTTCAACCCTGTCTCCAACCCAACTTAAAGTTCTGTCCATTTTGTGGTCTGTTGAATCTTAAAAAATAAAAATTGATACGTTTCAAATCACAGTTATTATGGAGAGGAAGCTGGAGGAGGTGGGGAAATAGCTCAGCTTTCTGTCCATCCTCATCTTAACTACACCACAGCCAAATTCCTACTGTCAGACAGTCCTGAAAAAACAATCCACTTGTGTAATGGACTCTAATTTGTGTTCACTTGCATATATGAGAAAATTGCTTCTCCAGCTATTTCTTGGCAAACCCAGTTATGCGGTGCAAAAAAACAGCTGGACCTAGTTCCATAGACAGAACTCTATGTGCCTAGGGACTTTCAGATTCCTACAGTTGTGATTCCTCTCTGGACACACTTGGCTGACTCAGTATGTGAAAAAGCTGCATACACAGAAGGCGGGAGGTTTCTGATGGCTGGCAGAGTCCAAACAGAATGGGTGTTTCTGGTCCAGATGATCTGGAGATTCTGTACCTCGAGGCAAATTTGGCCAACCTCTCCCTCACTCTCTGCTTTTCCTCTACTTCCCCTCTTTCAGTCATTTAAATGATTTCTGCAAGGTCCTTCGGTTTACACTCTGTTCCTCCTGCCTAGAAACTTCTATCTCTTTCCCCAGTCATGACACCAAGCTTTAAAAGGGGTTTTGCTAATGGGATTAAATCTGAGATTCTGAGATAGAGAGATTACCCTGGATTATCCATGTGGGCCCCAAATGCCCATATGGCATGTATCCCTCTAAGTGGAAGACAGAGGGAGATTTTTGGTTTTGGATTTTTTTTTAATTAATTAATTTTATTTTTGGTTGCGTTGGGTCTTTGTTGCTGCACGTGGGCTTTCTCTAGTTGTGGTGAGCGGGGGCTACTCTTCCTTGCGGTGCACGGGCTTCTCATTTTGGTGGGTTCTCTTGTTGCAGCCTACCGACTCTAGGCACGCGGGATTCAGTAGTTGTGGCATGCAGGCTCAGTAGTTGTGGCTCATGGGCTCTAGACCGCAGGCTCAGTAGTTGTAGCGCACGGGCTTAGTTGCTCTGCTGCATGTGGGATCTTCCCAGACTAGGGCTCAAACCCGTGTCCCCTGCATTGGCAGGCGGGTTCTTAACCACTGCACCACCAGGGAAGCCTCTGGTTTTTGTTTTTTTACAGAAGTAAAAGGAGAAGGCAATAGGACCACTAGGCAGGGACTGAAGTGATGCTGCCACAAACCCAAGAATGCTAGAAGCTTGAAGAGGCAAGGAATGAATTCTCCCCTAGAACCACGGCCTTAGTGCAACTTGATTTGGGCCCAGCGATATTGATTTCAGACTTCAGACCTCCAAAACTGTTAGCTATCACATTTCTGCAGTTGTAAGCCACTCACTGGTAATTTGCTAGAGCAGTCACAGGAAACTAATACAACTAACTGCCAACTAGGGTGTCTCTTCTAGGTTGTTGGCTCTTGTAACTATTGCTTGCTAACACTTTTTTTCTGGGATACATGTATCATTATTTATAATTAAGTAATTAACTGCACAATAGTTAGTGCCTATAACTCCCTTCTAGACTGTAAATTATTTTTTTTTTAACATTTTTATTGGGGTGTAATTGCTTTACAATGGTGTGTTAGTTTCTGCTTTATAACAAAGTGAATCAGTTATACATATACATATGTTCCCGTATCTCTTCCCTCTTGCGTCTCCCTCCCTTCCTCCCACCCTCCCTATCCCACCCCTCCAGGTGGTCACAAAGCACCGAGCTGATCTCCCTGTGCTATGCGGCTGCTCCCCACTAGCTATCTACCTTACGTTTGGTAGTGTATATATGTCCATGCCTCTCTCCCGCTTTGTCACAGCTCACCGTTTAGACTGTAAATTCTTGAGGTCAATTAGTGTGTCTGTCTTAATGATCCTCTAGTTCCAGGGCTTGACAAAATGCTTTGAATATGAGAGCCTAACACATATTTGCTATCTGAGTGCATATATGACTGATACAAAAGTAAACCAAAAAATAACTTTCAGGAGCTAAGTTATCTTTTCCAGAATGGGTTCTTATGAAATTCCTCAATGTTCCTGAATTTGGTAACAAATCCCATGAATCTGTAATTTCATTTTAATGCTGATGTGGTCCAGTTTTAAATAGTTTCTGAATAGCACTTTTTGATGGAGTCTCATCCAAGTTCTCATTAGAAATAAAAATAAATTAGTAAAACAGAACAAACAACATAAACACTAAATCCTAAAACTGACACTCAATATGTAAACTAACTGTAAAAACAATTAAGTTAAACCTTCCTATCCATATTTTACTTCACAGGAGGAAAGAATTTCCTCTCTATAAAATCTGGTAAGATGGCAGTTGGCTCTCCCTAGCCTGTCGCTGAGTCATTCCTGCAGGAGTCCTGAGAAGCAGCAGTTGTTCTTCTACAGCCCCAGTCCTGTTTTTCTGAGGGGCCTAATATAGACTCCTTGAGAGACTGAAGCTACAATAAAAGAACAAGATGCAGCAAGATCCTGCCAGGACCTGGAGAATATTTCCCTCAAGAAAAGCCTTGTTGGGTGAAGCAACAGAGGAGCCTGGGTACTGAAGCGATTTATAACCCAAGTGATTCGGGTCTTAATCACATAGGCTTCCCAGCATCTTCGCTCCCTCTGCTGCTGCCCCCTCCCTGATCTCGCTCCCCCTAGCGAGAATTCAGCCTCTTTTCCTATTTTCCCTTCCTTTTCCCACATTACAACTTTGCTATTTAGTACAAAAAGATTTTCACGAAGTTTAGGGAACAATGGAGAGAGTATAAAGCAAATCAAGAAATTCCTGATAAACACGTGACCTGCGCCATACCAACGGGCTATTTAAAATTAATTTCAAAATAAAATACAGCCTTTCTTTAGAATCCCCACCCAGAAATCGGTAACGTATATCATTTACAAACAGTACTCATTCTTGCCCCCCACTCTACATGTGTGCTGAACATTGCAATGCGTCTTGTGCCTTGAACGAGACAGCACAGGACAGGTATGCACCTTAGCCTAGCTGAGCTATTCCAATAAATGCTTGCTGGCTACTGAGGGGATGTGCATATCAACCTACTCTCCTCCAGTTTAGAATTAAAAAGAAGCTCAGCCATCATCTCAAAGGTAAGTGGGATGTAAATGTGGCTATTTCTTTTTTATTCAAAAACCTGATTTTAGATAAATATTACTACTTTCTAGGTAAAGAGAATGGGGAAAATATAACAGAAAACACACACACAACTAAAAATCATCCTGCGAAAACAAGAAAGGGAATATGATGTTGAAGACTTAGGGAAAGAATACCCCCAAAAACGATTTTACTGTTGAACAAGAAGAGGTGTTTAGAACATTGCTTTAAACTACTTAAACTATGAAGAGTATGTAGAAAGACAGGTCATTTACGAAACAGGAGCTGAAAGTTATAATGACAAAATGGGCCTAAATGACAAAATGGGAGATGGGTGAGATCAGGAGGTTTATATGAAAACTAAAATGCAATAGCACAATTTCCATCCACAATGGGATCCGTGGAGAACAAAACTCATGCACTGAAAAGCTCAAGCAGCAACTGAATCAGGGCCCAGGGGGAAAGAGAAAGGCAGAAAATGATGACAGAAAAGATGGTAGATGGAATGCCAGAGATGGGAGTTCTGACTCAAGAATAATTTGTGAACCTGAGAAAGAAACAAGAGTAACTTGATATGAAACAATAATCAAAGCTATAACTTAATATGAAGAAGAAAAAAACTAACCAGATTCTAGTGGTTGTGGTGGGAAAACAGTGAAGACTTACCCATATGTAGACAGAAACTAGCCAAACCCCAAAACTGCAAAAATAAAGAAAATATCCGACTAATATATATATATAAAAAAAAAAGTTAGTTAAAAATAAATTATATCAGGTTTACTTTAGACCTTTCTTCTGCTGTGTGAATATATTAGAAGATGTGGAGACTTTAATAAGAATATGACCAAAAACATCTTATCTATCAGGTTCTGTATCAAGGTTGAATGCAAAGGGATGACATCTCTATATATCCCACTAATCTGTCCTTCCAAAAATAATTTGCTCAAGGACATATCGGTACATATTGGGGAAAACTTATCAAAATTAAACTTTCAAGAAGCAGGAAGTTGTGAATCCAACATCCTGAAAGGAGACAACTGATCCAATTAAAGTTCATTTTACATGTTTTATAATTGTTTACCACAAAATTATGATTAAAGTAAAATTTCAAAAGAAAATAAGTATTTAATAAATGCAATGATATTTCATACTCCTAGTTATAATACTAGATATTGAGGATTGTTAGGGGCAAAGGGAAGGAAAAGCATTCTACATCCCCCATCTAACATTGAGTGAACTCAAGAGATAGCATTAAACATTCCTGTAGGCTCTACTGAAAGTGTCCAGATTCAGAACACTAGTGACCATTTCCAACATGATCATTCTAGTCTAGACCATATATGCCTTTTTCCTTATCTGATTATGGCAAAAGACTCCCTCCTGGACTCCCAGCTTCACCTTGATCTCCTTCACCTTTTCTTTACACAAGAGCCAGAGAGACCTTATTAAAAGTAATTCAGATCATGCCACTTCTCTACTTAAGACTTTTCAATAGATCCCATCTCAGTCAGAGGGAATTCCAAAGTCCTTACAATGGCCTACAAGGCCCTCTCGCCGCAATCTGCCTCTTCTCCTTTGTTTCTCTGACATCATCTACTAATACTCTTCCTCTCCTTCATTATGCTTCAACCACACTGGCTTCCATGATGGTACTCTATGAATAAGTCCACAGGCTCCTGATTCAGGGTTATTGCACAAGCTGTGTTCTCTCTGGATGCTCTTTTCTCAGTAAAGCATGGCTTCTCCTCATCTCTTTCCTCAAATGCCTTCCACCTGATATATAATTGCCATGTCTGGCAGTTTTAAACATGGCATCAAAATAGGCTGACCTTCTTCTCATCAAGAGATGGATCTGTGTTTCCTTCCCTTCATCTGGTCATGCTTGTTACTGCTATAACCAGGAGAGTACGGCAAGTAATTTTATGGACTTCTAAGGCTAGATAGTAAAAGCCCATACACTTCTGCCTGGTTCCCTTGGAAAGCTCAGTCTCTGGGAACCCAGCTACCATATGAGGAGTTCAACCACACTGATACCACCATGATGGAGAAGCCATATATAAGCCATGTGGAGGTCCTCTAGTGAAGAGTCCCTCTCAGCTAAGCCACACCCACCAATTTACAAGACATAGAGAAAAAGGCGTGGACCTTCCACACTGACTTGTTTGCCAGCTGAGCACAACTGAATCACCCTAGTTAATGACACGGGAACAGAAGAATCACCCAGATGAATCCTGCTAGAATTCCCTAACCTAAAGAATCCATGAGAAAAATAATAAAAGAAATAATCCATGAGAAAAATAAAAATCAAAACACTTCGATTTCAGATAAAGTAGAATTTAAGTGGAAATGTTCACAGGAAAACATTAAAATATCAATAATACAAGTCAAGATAGTCATTAAAGGTATAGCAGCAATAATTCTTTATTCAATGAGTTACATACCATGAACATTAAGAAGGCAAAATGTATTAATGATACATGAATGTATAATTACAGATGAAATTATAATTGGAAGATATTTAATTGTGATAGAATTAGCATGTCTCAGTTATAACTGATTAAATAGATTAAAAGATTAAAAATATAATCTGACCATCTAATGTATAAGATTTTTTAATACGTATATTCAAAAATTTGTGGGCTTCCCTGGTGGTGCAGTGGTTGAGAGCCCACCTGCAGGGGACATGGGTTCGTGTCCCGGTCCAGGAAGATCCCATATGCCGTGGAGTGGCTGGGCCCGTAAGCCACGGCCACTGAGCCTGCATGTCCGGAGCCTGTGCTCCGCAACGGGAGAGGCCACGACAGTGAGAGGCCCGCGTACCACACACACAAAAAAAAATTTGTGTACCATGACGAATATTTTTCTTTCAGGTCTCCACTGAAGATGAAAAATGGATTATAGTTAAGACCGCAAAGAAACTCTCATTATATTTTTAAAAGTAGAAATTATGTGGGTTATATTACCTACCCAAAAAACTCAATACGATTGTATAGAAAAATCTCAAACTGTTCATCCCAAAGGTTGAATCTCATCATCACAAAGATTGACTCTGGGTCCTATTTTAGTCTTAACTCACAACACGAATTTGGTTATTTATTAACTTTTCTTGAACCTCAAGTGCCTTAATGTCTAAAACATCAGTGATGTGGTCTAATTTTCAGGGTGCCTTGAGTACTAAGTGAAACTATATATGTATACTGCCAACAATAAGCATTTTAATAAATATTAGTACTATTATTTTGATCTAAAAAAGAATTAAAAACTATTCATTTTTAGAATGCTTCATTTTTCTCTAATCATAGATATAAAAGAGATACACAGAATCAAAGGGAAAAAATACTGAGAATAATACTTTTGAAATAAGGAGGTCAGTTATTTCTTATAAGAACATTTCCCGCAGATAGAAGTTTACATAAACTGCTTCAAAATAATACAAAATTCTGAGGAACTAGCTCATCTAGTGAGTTTTATTATGCCCATATCAACTGCCTGGTTTAGATAATGTGCTGCAATTATATAAAATGTCCTCTTTGGGGGAAACTGGGTAGTGGGTATGTGAGGGTCTCTCTGTATTTTGTTTGTAACTTCTTGTGAGTCTATAATTACCTCGAAATAAAAAGTTAAAAAAAATTCAAACTGAAATCCTAGAGAACGTGATTCAAGAAGAGAGAGAAAAGTTGCAAGACAAATTAGAGAGTGCCTTAGAAACAGTGAATTTAACCCTTCAAAATGAAAGAACTGGGAACAAACAGAACTCTTACCTGAGGAAAAACATTTTAAAAAATATGATTAAATGAAATACAAATTTATTACTGAAAAAAATCCGAGGAAATTAAGCAGCAGCAACCCCTGCAGTTACCAATCCACTACATCTGAAGTTTTCCAAAATCTCAGTTCTTTTTGAAAATAAGGTAGCCCCTTTAAC
Source organism: Neophocaena asiaeorientalis asiaeorientalis (assembly GCF_003031525.2). Taxonomy (NCBI): domain Eukaryota; kingdom Metazoa; phylum Chordata; class Mammalia; order Artiodactyla; family Phocoenidae; genus Neophocaena; species Neophocaena asiaeorientalis. The sequence continues at coordinate 27,985 of NW_020174267.1, read as the reverse complement.
ATACCTATTTAGTGGTACTATAAAATATCAATTACCATTAAAAAGAACCTTATTGTATGCTAAGGGAAGCTACAAAAACAAAGGTTACTGTTCTTGGAAAATGCAAACCAAGGGAAGATATGAAATTGTCAAGGCTAATTAGATTCAACTAGGAGAGTAAGGATTCCTGACACAGACTGAATATTTCTACTTTATGCAGACAAAAGGGCATCCGATAAAGGACACATACCATACATTACTCAGGAGACCAAACCTTGGAGACACAAGTCTGACATTTTCTATTTCCTTTAAAACAACCCTGCAAATCTCTTGGAACCCACAGCAACACACTTGGAGATTTGAGATTACCCGATAATTTCAGAACTGATGTTTGACATAACACTGACGTGTTGAATATTTTCCTTTAGCCACAGGAGATCTCCAGCTCCAGAAATCATAAGTCAAAGGAGCGTACACTCAATTCATTCTTTGTTATTGAGTGGTTTGTTTTTGCTAGATAATTTATGGAAAATTAGCACAAAATGACAGCTATGATACGGTGTAAGAATACCAAGCAGATGAAAACCTTGAATATTATTGCCAACACAAGATAAGAAGGGCAGTCAGCAAATAAAGGTCAAATGAAAGAATCAACCTAAGTGTCTATGTAATGTCAACCCTGAAATGCAGTTTCAGCAAAAGTCTGGACAAACAGAGTTTGGTTGCCTTTTTTTCTTGCTTAAGCTATACTCTGAAATTCTCCATGGCAGCAGATATAAACCATTAACAAAATCCTAACAAATGTTTATTACTTTTGACTCAATAATTTAAATTTTACCACGGTGAGTAAATCCACAGAAGAGTAGTAGTCCAAATACCAGGAGAAAGAAATTCATCACTGCATTATTTTGGTGGGCAAAATTCAAAATAATTGAAGTATACATCAGCAAATTACGGCACATTCATTCTGAGGAATCACATACAAACATTAAAAATTATTTATAAAATTATTTATGAAAAGTTGACTTGGAGAAATTCTGGCTATACTATGTTAAGTGACAAAAGCAATATTAAAATCGTTTATATAATATTACCACAGCCATATGAAAATTATGCTTAGAATAATTAATAACACATTTTCAAGTATATGGTGACCATAACATTTATTGGACATCCAGGCCATTACTAAGAGTGAAAAAATGGCTCCTAATAAATAGTTTAGGACAAGAGGTCTAAATTGGGAACATCCTAGAGTCACAGGACAGGTCTCACCCTTCCAGACAGGGCTTCAAGTAGTTTGCGCATTTAATCTCATTTAATCCACATGAGAACACAGGGATGTGGATAACATCAGCATTCACATTTTATAGGTGAATTCACTGAGGCACAGAGACATTTAATAACTTGCCCCAATTTGGCGAGTTTGAATTTAAGGCCAGTCTGGCTAAGGAGTCCATGTTTTTAACCACTGTGCAAAATGCTTCCTAGAAACACGGGAAGGAAACACACCAAACAGTGGTGACCGAATTTGGAGAAATTGTAATGCTTTCTTAAATGATTCAAAATTTTCTAGACTGTCTATGCCAATTGCATACCATTTTCAAAAGAAAAACATTTGAAATGAATCTGTAATTTATTAACATAAAAGAAAATGCTGCACCTATTTGCCCATCTTTTGGTATAAAATAAACTATAAAATAATAGTGATTGTGGATTAACAAATCAGTATCTTGAAACCATTTGTAATTTTATTTTCTTAATTATTTGCTGATTTTATAAGTACAATGATCATTTAGTTTCCTTTTTTGTCCCTCTTTACAAATGAGTGATTTCTCTGGAATTTATCAGAATATCAAGTTGGGAATGTTTTCTCACAAAAAAACCCTAAAAGAAAAATGAATTTCTTAGTATCTTTCTTCCACAGCTCTTTTCTTTTTTTTCTGTTTCAAATCATTTTTTATTTTTTTAATACTACTTTCTTGAGTTATAATAGACATGTAAAAAAAGCACATATTTAATATTTAATGTACACAACTTGATGAGTTTGGAGATAAGTTTACACCTTTGAAACTATCACCACCATCCAGCCGTACACATATTCACGACTTCACAAAGTTTTCTCCTGTCCCCTTTATTATTATTTGTGTGTGTGGTAAGAATACAACATAAGACCTACCCTCTTAGAAACTTTTAAGTACACAATTTAGTATTGTTAGCTATAGGCACTATATTGTATAGTAGATTTCCAGAATTTATTTACCTTACATAAATAAAACTTGGCACACTTTGACCATCACTGTCCCATTTTCCCCTCTCCCAGCCCCTGCCAATCACCATTCTACTCTCTCCTCTTATGATTTTTGACTTTTTTTTTTTTATGGCCATGCCACGTGGCTCACGGATCACAGTTCCCCAACCAGGGATAGAACCCATGCCCCCTACAGTGGAAGTAGAGTCCTAACCACTGGACCACCAGGGAATTCCCAAATTTGACTATTTTAGAGTCCACATATAAATGAGATCATACAGTTTTTGTCTTTCTGTAATTTCCTCCACGTTCATCCATGTTGTTGTAAATGGCAGGATTCTCTCCTTTTTAAAGTCTAAATAATATTCCACTGCATGTATATATCACATTTTCTTTATACATTCATCCATCTATGGGCATTTTGGTTGCTTCCATATCTCGGTTAATGTAAGTAACGCGGCAATGAACGTCAGAGTGCAGATAGATAATTCATCAGGATCCTAAACTCAATTTCTTTGGATAAATACCCAGAAGTAAGGTTGTCCTAGCTTTAATTTTTTGAGGAACATCCATGCTGTTTTCCCTAATGGCTGAATCAATTTACATTCCTACCAACAGCGCACCAGAGTTCCTTTTCCCTGACATCCTCATCAACACTTTTTTGTTGTTGTTCTTAAATAGCCATCCTAACAGGTTGTCCCCTGCATCGGCAGGCGGACTCTCAACCACTGCGCCACCAGGGAAGCCCCTGAGCAACTTTTCATATCTCTACTGACCATTAGTACGTCTACTTTAGAAAAATGTCTATTCAGGTCCTTTGCTCAGTGTTTAATCAGGTTATTTGTTTTTTGCTATTGAGTTGTAGGAGTTCCTTATATATTTTGAATATTAACCCCTTATCAGATATATGATTTGCAAATTTTTTCTCCTATTCAATATGTTGCCTTTTCATTCTCTTGATGGTTTCCTTTAGTTCACAGAAGCTTTTTAGTTTAATGTAGTTCCATTTGTTTATTTTTGTTTTTATCACCTGTACTTTTGGCATCATATCCAAAAAAATCATTGCCAAGACCAATGTCAAGGAGCCTTTTCCCTATATTCTTCTGTAGGCATTTTATGGTTTCAGGCCTGACATTTAAACCTTTAACCCATTTTGAGTTGATTTTTGTGTTGGTATAAGATGTAGATCCAATTTCATTCTTTTGCATGTGTATATCCAGTTTCCCCAGCATCATTTATTGAAGAGATCTATCCTTTCCCTTTTTTGTATTCTTGGCGCTCTTGCTAAAGATCAATCAATTGTGCATGTAAGGGTTAATTTCTGGGCTCTCTATTTCATTCCATTGATCTAGGTGTTTACTGTTTTTATGCCAGTACCATATTGTTTTGATTAATACAGCTTTGTAATATATTTTGGAATCAGGAAATGTGAATCTTTGGCTGGAGGCATCCCATTTCCTGATTCCATGGACCTTTTCTATTAAACACCAATGAAGTATCCACCAAATATTACTTACCAGGTTTATTATTGACTTTTTTTCCTGTACTGAATATAAGCTAACCATATCAATAAATCATAATGGTAAGGAATATAGGCTATAGAACAGTCAATCAGTAACCATATTCTTCTCCATCAATATTAATCTGCATGGACATTTGGCAAGCTATACTGTATGTGTTATATGGTTACTGTGAGAAATAAATCAACTTTAACAAGGTAATGCTCATGGACTGATACCTGTATATATACATCATATATTCCATATATACAATATAATATACATACATACATATGTGCTGATTGATAGACATACACATATTAAAATCCTCATTCTCTTGGTTATAATATTTTGAAAAAAATTGTGCAGGTTCTATACCCATATTTCTGATAAGTAAACAAAAAAAGAATATATAAATGTTTTCTTTTTGTGCCGATTAAAAAAGAAAACAAGAATAAAAAAAGAATGCTTACTTTCCATTTACTGTTTAATGTGAATCTTGTCCTAAATGCTTCCAAGCCTGTCATAAGGTATGTTTGATTTCTTGAACTTTAATGTTAACCCTGATTGTGGAAACCCTTACTAATACTTTTATTTCAATGATATGATTCACCAGGTCTTTTTTCTCCCTATATTTTGAGGTATCTCACATATACTTTGCTATTTCACTCTTAACCAACTACACTTGGAACCACAGCTAAGGTACCAATTACAACAACAGAATTTTACAGCTAGAAGGGAGGCACCTTAACCATCATCTGGTTTAACTCTTCCATTTCTACAGAAAAGGGAAATAGTTCCCAGAGAGATAAAGTGACTCCACCCACACCCTGGCAACCTCTCTCCTATGGTATTATCAATGTTCTTACATTTCAAAGGTAAACGGTCACAACCAATTCTGATTTCTTTTTTCTACCATAATCTCGCCTTCTCTGATCTATTTATTTTTTTACCCTATGCTATTGGAACTTTACATTCATTCTTTACCATTCTTATTCTTTCCAACAAACACCTTAAGCAGGCTTCCTATTATTGGCAAGAAAAAAAAGCTTTTGGCTCTGTACTAACTCTGTAGAATCATGGCAGTGCATTTATTTCCACCTCATCCCATTACTGTGTAAAAGAGTAGACATATTTACAAAAACAAATCATGTTAGACATGTAAAATCTAGACGAAAGTGACTGAAGAAAAAAACTGAATTAAAGACATGAGATTGCACGAATACCAATGGAATTAAGATATTAAATCTATACAGACTTCAGAACATTGGAGTACAATCTTGTAATTTGTCACTCTGAGCCAAAAATTAAGCTACAAACTATACATCCATCGTATGTCTTAAGTTTAAAAGACTGTACCATGCTTTATTGCCCTATATTCTAACTTAGGTAAATTTATATTTCTTTCCAAATGGTACACTGGTCAATTTAAATAAGTTAATCAAGACTGGGTTCTTCAAACATAATTGGTTAAGCATGAAGCCAAAAGAAAATTCATTCAAATATACTAACAATATTAATTTCATCCTGTATATTATGGATACTTGTTTCCTAAACTCTTAATGCAAGCACATCGATTGTATCTTTATTACACAGTTTTTCAGAATGTGTATCTCTAGTCTAAAGACTCCAAGTGATGAGAAAACTTACTCATTGTTTCCTAAAGATTCATGAAAAGCACCCTGTTAGTATGGGTAAAATTAACTACACTATAAATATCATGTCTTATGCTTTTGAGTAATACATACACTTAATCACAATTATAATCATAAAGAGGGAGGCTAGCCCTTATAGTGCAGTACTATGATAATTTCATAAAAGCTTAGGGTGGTTGAGCTTCTCTCCACACTTTCTAATATTTTAAATACTATTTCATCATGTTTCACTCCTGTAGAAAACCCTCAGGAGTGATAAATTAAGGCTCAGGATAGAAATTGCTGTCACTGTATAAGTAGTTTTATCTACCCCTTTGCTAATGAACCATTCTCTTGTTCTTGAAGCATTTCACACTGTATAGTGAATAAGGGAGTGCTTTATCTTCAGTGATAGTATGAAAAAGTGAAAACAGATATTCAATTTACCTTGGTAAATATCAGTATTTAATGTAGTGTTTTAGGCCATATAACACTTCATATATAGTCTTTATCAATGGGAGCATCAAAAAGGTTAAAAAAACACAAAAAGTTCTCAGTAAGTCATGCTATACTAATATTATGATAATTAAATCAACACTTGGGCTTCACTGTTTTGATAAAGAGGTATTAGAGGTACCAAAATTGAAATCTCAATGATAATGTAAAAGAAAATGTTCAAGTTTTCAGAATAGCAGCAGTGACAAAGAAAGGCAAATATACTGGATAATAAATTTAAAAAATCAAAACCTAATTTATCAAAAGTAATTTTCATAAGCTATTGGGGTAGTATGGAAGATTTATCTTTCTTCTGGAGTACTGGCTTTGTCTAAGAAAATAATTTATAATCTCCAAATAAAGAGATTGTATTATCTGATGGAGAGAAACACTGTCCCTGGACAGTTTCCCATATCTACCGGTAGCCACATTGATCTTTTTCTTTCCTCCATAAAGAAAATGCCCTTCCTCCTCTCTAAGGCCAATGTCTTTAGTCTTATCAAGGAGCTTGTTCCTTATCTTAGAGCCTCTCTGCTTTGCTTCATCCATCTCTTGGTCATTGACCAGAGAAGCTGACATTAGTATCTTCCCCATAAACAAAAAGAGTAATTAAACATAGATACCCTACATCTTCTCCAATCTCTCCTCATTTTTGGGTTCCATCCAAATTTCTTGTCTCCGATTTTTAACCTCATATTACTCTCAGCTCCCTTATTAAATTTCTATCACATAAATCATCCAAAATTGATACTTTTCAGAATTTCTAATGATCTCCATGTTGTCAAATCCTATGGTCACTTTCTGACTTCGCCTCTCTGGTCATCTCATCTTCCTTTTTTGAACATGGTAGCCTAATCCTTCCTTTCTAATTCTTCTCCCTCTGTGGTACAGCATACTTTTCTGTCCTCCCTTCTCAGTGACTGCTCTTTTTCAGACTCCTTTGCAGACTGCTCTTCTACATGACCTCAAAAAAGAGTGATTCCTTGAAAAATATCACCCTGATTTCAATACAATAGTTTAAATGTACCATTTTCCCGTATCTGTAAATCTATAAATATTTCCCATACTGCTTAACCAGATAGCTCATTTGAGAGGACAAGATTCACCAGCAATGACACTTGGAAATTTAGCTATTTTGCCTTTTTGAAAATTATGACTTTAATTGAATATTAAAGATACATGAATAGTATTTACTAAATAGCATTTCTAATGGGAAAACGCATTTTCTTTGAAATGCTACATAAATTTTTTGTTCTTTTATAAAAAAATTAAGAATGTTTGATCTGAACTCCCTGAATTTTTTTTTAACATCTTTATTGGGGTATAATTGCTTTACAATGGTGTGTTAGTTTCTGCTTTATAAACTACCTGAATTTTTTGAAATAAGTTTTGAATTATTTTTCCTCATTTAAATAATTTACTTGAACTTCTAAATCATACACAACACATGCGAATTTACACTGTTGAATCACTCTAGTTTAATTTTGAGAACTAACTGTTAAATAGATTTAAATTTGGCTAAATCAAAATGAAACTAAAATCATTGCCTTTTTGTGACATGAGCAAGGTCACTGAAAACGACACTTTACATAACATGTGTGGATTCATGTGTCCTTAAATCTTTATTAGAATTTCTAAATTATGTTTAACACCCCCACTTTTTATTTTTTAACTTCACTCTTTTATTTTTGGCGCTGTGACACAGAGGGAAATGCTGAACTGACATCATTTCTACACTTGGTAATCTACTCTGGACAGCCACTTCCTTTGTCTTTTCTGTGACAAGTCTGGGAGTTCAAAGTTCAAGCAAACACGGATTGCAAGGTGAGGTGATGCCCTCCTTCCCCTGGGACGGGGTAGATCTGGATCTGAAAGAGAATCTGAGAACAGCTGCCTCAGCAGGAGTGTTCCAATGATGACACATTCAGTCAGTAGTGAAAGTTGGCAGTTTCTGAAAATAGAGCTAAAAAATAAATGTTTCAAGCACATTTAAGGTCAGATATAGAATTCATTATTTTTAAGAGGAAATGTAGAAGGCAACCTCAACAAACAAGTGAATTTAGAAATTACATTTTAATTTGAAAGGTGTATATTGTCAAAATTGACAGAAATTTATTGTTTGAATTTACGTTTAGTTCCTCGTCCTTTCTGAGAAATTGTATTCCTTTTATCTTTTAATCAACTGATTGTGATACTTAAGTATCTTAATCATTTGAATATTCTTATTTGTGAATTTAAGAGTATTAGCATAAATTTGAGGTCAATTAAAATTATATGCTACGGGGCTTCCCTGGTGGCGCAGTGGTTGAGAGTCCACCTGCCAACGCAGGGGACATGGGTTCGTGCCCCGGTCCGGGAGGATCCCACATGCCACGGCCCGGCTGGGCCCGTGAGCCATGGCCACTGAGCCTGTGCGTCTGGAGCCTGTGCTTCGCAACGGGAGAGGCTGCAACAGTGAGAGGCCCGTGTACGGCAAAAAAAAAAAAAAAAAAAAAAAAATGAAAAAAAAAAAAAAAAAAAAAAAAAAAATTATATGGTATGTGGAGTAAGAATGGGATGAAGAGAAAGAAAGTCTCAGGAGACAGAAAAATAGAAGAAGAGACAGAAAGAGAGGATAAGGGAGGGTAGAGAAAGAAATGGGGAAGGAAAAGAAGAAAAAGAAAGTAAGGAAGAGCAAGAATATTTGAATGAGTAACAGATGTTACCTGATGTTTCTTGCCATGGGGTCCTAAAATAGTTACAATTTTAGTGGAATGAAGTTACAACTTCTAAGAGAAACTAGAGGTGACTCTAAGACAACCTTCTTAAAGATGAGGCTTTTATCTTTACTTTTTTTTTTTTTTTCCATTATCTTCTCTCCACTTCCTTCTTATTGCAGGTATTTATACCAAACAACTGGTGCATTAGCTAAGTTAATGTCTACCCAAATTGATGGTCACGAAAAGTCTTCATTTAATTGTTTAAATTCATAGTACTATTTGTCCACGGGCTGCATTCTCATTTAAGAGAAGGTAGAAAACAAAGATAGGCAGAAGAAAACTTTTAAAAACTTGTTTGGATACTTTCCATGTTTGGCAAACAAAGTAATATCCAAACAATTCATTGACATTTTATTTGAAAATTAAGACAAAACGAACTGTAGGGATGTGTTTGATGCAATTTGTGTTGATAGCTTTGATTTCAGAATCCCAGAAACAAACGTTCAAAACAGTCATTCCAAATATCCTTTCCCAATACACTTCTGTTTAACTTGAAACCTCTGGGTATTTTATCTCCTTTAAATGTTTTATTCTTTAATCATCACTTAATTTTAATGCACTACTGTTTAACGTTGTAATGGTACTTAACGTTACAAAAAAGTAAAATTTAAACAAAATTGTACTCATTTTCAACCATAGTTTATAGTTCCTACATTTATTTTGCTAAAGATAACCTATACTACTAAAATTTATAAATAGTATGGCAGAAGTTGCTACATGGGTCCAGTTCTATACAATATATACCATGAGACATTTACATTCAATACCTCACAAATTTCTATTACATGTAAAAGACACAAAGCTTCTATAATTTAAACACAATAATGAATATTTTCTTTAGAGTAAAAACAAAAGAAACCTTTGGACTTACTATTAGCCTGAGCAAAAGTATGATTTGCTTGTACCTATACAAGTAAACCTTCTTTATATATGAAAATATCAATGACTAACAAAAGTAAAAGTCATTGTGAAATTCTCCAAATCTTACAAAGAAAGGTAACATCTTAAATTCAACTGTTGAGATGGTAAATAAAATTATTTAAACCCAACCCTTCCCTTAATTTCCAAAATTCTGACATATAGTTATAACTACACAAACAAAAACACTTCAATAAGAGACAAAATTTCCTATTAGCATTTATTCTAATAACCATTAACTTTATGAGAATTAAAATCAAGCTTAATAAGAATGAAATTAGTATAATCCTTGGTATAAGTTTGTATTCAGACATAATCTTTAGACATCTGCATCAGTACATACACAAATAATATTCAACAACTTCTAGATGACAAATATTAATAGTAGTAAAATCAGACTGTTTTTAATCAGTCATTTCCAAAATGACTGATATGCTCATATCATAAGTAATGCAGTGATTAATATTCATATATCAAAAGCTTTGTTCTCATCTCAGATTTTTCCTTAGGAAGTTAAATTGTATACTTTTTATAAATTTATTTTATTTTATATTTGAGTGTGACTACAGTCATGCCTTCTATAATTCCTACAAACATTTGTGCAGAGGCTTAATATGCAAACATATTTTATATATGTCCAGGGGACACGCCTGGTTACAATACATGTTTGGAGGGTATTGAGTTCACTGTTTGTTTAATCAACCATAATTATTATGTTGTTTAGCTTCTCCACATCCATTTATATATTTAATAATATATTTACATATTTAGTCTTCTTGGCATGGGAAAAACTGAGCAATGCATTCATAGTTCCTATTACTATTTGAATTTTATGCCCCTATATGTTGGCTGCTAAGTTTGATTAAATGCACACTTAAATATCACATTATTTAGCACATCAAAGTGCTTGAATGTTGGTATGATTTTATTGCCAGTTTCATGCTTCAACAATAAAGAGTGGTCTATTTTTAATGCTTTTGAAAACTAAGCATTATACTGCTTAATTTTAATATTCTCATCACTGCTTTAATGTTGCTTCTACTTACCTAGTGTATCTTTTTTCTCTCTTTGTATTCTCTAAATCGCTTTATTTTAGGTTTTTCTCATATTAACAGTTGTAGGGGGAACAAGATTTGCCACACCAAAATATGTCTCTCTGACATAAGGATTAATTTAGGGTGATTATTTTTAAGAAACAGAAGACTCAGAAAGTTTTTCTTATTATCTCCTCTTACCTGCCTATAAGAATTTAGGTAAAGGGCCTGTTCCTGTTAGGGAACAATTGACCCAAACCACCTTCCCTGGCCAGGCTTGATAATGACCTGTTGCATGAGTTATCTCACAACAGGAGGTCCCAATAAGGGACACAGAACTAACAAGCTACAGACAGCCAGAAGAATTAGGGAGAGACAAAAAGGAGGGAGGAGACACCAGCCCATAATATGTCCTACCAACCTCCCAGAATCCTTCTTGCTGGAATTCATCTTGGCTGAGAGATGTGCACGCCACCAGAAAGAACCCTGGGTCAGACCAAATATGGGCACAAGCAAGATGATTGGCCAGAGACAACCCAGAAACTAACCCTGTTACCATATAACCTGAGACTGTGAGCCACGTGGCAGAGAAGTTCTCCTGGGGTCCCTTATGCCACTGCTCTCCACCCACGCACCCCTTCTCAATAAAGCATTTTGCTTTGTCGGTACATGTATCTCCTTGGACAATTCATTTCTGAGTGTTAAACAAGAGCCCACTCTTGGGCCCTGGAAGGGGTCCCACTTCTGGTAACATTCCCAGGACACAGCTATTACCAGAGATATCTCCAAAGAATATAGGCTATGTGGTGGGGGAAACTTGGACAGGCCTTGAGATCAGAGTCTACCCAAAGTCCCATGTCTCTGTATGGTCCAGCAAACATTTATTTATCAAACATTTGCTTTTCCATCTCCATGTGAATTGCTTTTCTCCCCTGTGAAGTCCCAAACCACTTTGCCCTCCAGCCCAACATCCTTTTTTGTCTTTAGCTTAATTATAGTAAGGATTTGGGCCATTTTGGTGAGTTACTCAGTTTTCCTAGGTCTCTGTCATGTATACACGTTATTCAACTTTTTTTGATTTTCTCCTGGTAACCTGTTTCATGTCAAATTAATTCTCAGACTAACCAGAAGAACTTAGAAGGGCAGAAGAAAAGTTTTTCCTCCCTGACACAGTATATATTTGGTTATTAAGGTTTTGTTACCAAACACAAGCTCATGTGCCTGAAGCACAGTGAGACCAAACAAAATGAAACACCAGAATTTGGAGCAGAGAAAGGTTTATTGCAGGGCCAAGCAAGGAGAGCAAGTGGCAGGTGGCTCATGTTCAAAAACCCCACCCTCCCCAATGGTATCTGGGGAGAAGGTTTTGTAGGCAAAATCTGGGGTAAGGGCTACCAGGTGAGTGGCTTTCTTTGAATTGGTTGGTGGTGAGGTAACAGGGCAGTGTTCCAGGAATCTTGTGCTCAGCCTGAAGTTGCCATCCTCCACCTGGATGGGGGCCTTAGTTCCTGCAGAAGAACTCAAAGATATATATTCCTTGAGAAGGAACCAGGACCCTGCCCCAAGGCTGCACTATTGTTTCTTGACTGACCTCTGTTTCTGCATTTCCTCCCTTCCCTGATTAGCAATGTGTGAATCTGCCCTTTGGAGCTCAGGGAAGGTAAAGGAGGCTGAATGGAGCCTATTTCCTACAAACAAGAAATGGGGGACACAGAATTTGTACTCGGGAGGGCCCCACAGGATTCTGCTCAGTTTCAGTTTTTTTGACCCAAATGAGAGATCAATTATCTATTAAAATTACTTTCCTAAATGATATGTTTAGCTTTACTTTTGTCATCTTATTTTAAATATTTTTGTTCTTATATATTTGCTGAACAAACTCCATGCCATTTCTCATTGTAATCCAGAATGTACATGTCCTTTCTTAAATGCCTTAAAGCTTTAGAGATACTTAAATATATATTTTCCTGTATATGCTTGTATATTTCCCACATATTTTCCTAATGAATAACACCAAATCTATCTTACATGCTCTATAAAAGAAGGGGAATTTTAAAGACTGTAATTTCACTCATCTTACCAAAACTTCCTGCCAAATCCTCCTGTATTTTGGATTCAGGTTGTAATTGTTAAGTTATTCCTTTTAGATCATACATCTTCTCTTATGGCAATCACATTCTGATTTATACTTACAGTGTATGATTAAAAAAAATAATTAGAATTAAGTCTTGATTTACATTTATTCCCGTGCCTTGTTGATAGAACACTTATATTTCTTACTTCTCGAAAGTTTCGTTTTTGATTCATGTGTTTAATTGGCTAAAAACTTACTTTACATAAATCTTTCAGGAATAGTAACAAAAGTGGTTTACCATCCAAGGCTTTTCACATCTGAGAATTCTGCCATTCATTTGTCTTCTCAATGTTCCTTGCACACTATGCTATTTTTTTGAAAACATCTTACACTGTTATCTTTTCATCCCATCTTTGTTTCTTAGGTTTCTTAAAAAAATTGATGGCACAAAGTCAATATTTTCTATACTTCATTTCTGCTTCCTGCAGTTATCTTGATAAAGCATGATGTTTTCTCTTCTATGATTTGTGAGCTATAGGCATTTTCCTTTATTATGTAATAGAAACTAATTCTATCCAATGATGGAATTTTTCCATTCACTCATAATTAAAAGGATTTGTGCCAGAAAAAAAAAAAGGAAAAGGTTTCTATTTTGATCCCTCACTGTTTATCTCCTTTCTGTATGACTCTGAAACCCAGCAAGACCCTGCAGGGGCCTCCTGGGTACAAAAGCCCCTTGATGCCCTCCATTTCTTATTGTAGAAAAACATTTTAGTCTCCTAGGCCTTCCCTGAGTTCAAGGAGCAGGCACAAGCAGTTACTAATTAGTGAAGTGAGGGAATACAGAAACAAAGGGAAAACAGTCAAGCAAGAAAAATGACGACAGCTTAAACAATAGTTCAGCCATAAAACAGTCCTAGTTCCTCCTCAAGGGATATATATAAAAATTTGACACTTATCTTTGACTTGTTCTGCAGAAACTAAGACATACCCACCCAAGTGGAGGATGGTGACTACATGCTGACCACGAGCATGTAGACCCCAGACTGGATGGACTCAGAAGGTTGGTGATTGAGACTCACAAAATATCACCCTGTTACCTCACCACCAACCAATCAGAAAAAGTCCATAAGCTGATCACGCACCCTGCAGCCCTCACTCTTAATGTTGCTGTTAAAAACTCTTCCCTGAAAGCCAACAGTGAGTTTGGGTCTTTTGAGCATGAGCTGCCCATCCACCTTGCTTGGCCCTGCAATAAATGCTGTACTTTCCTTCACCACAACCTGGTGTCAGGAGATTGACTTTGATGTGTGGCAGTCGAGTGGATCCAAGTTTGGTTCAGTAACAATTTTTACTCTCATATTCTAACAAGAAGGACTAGTTAACCCCTTGTTATATCTCTAGTTCACTAATATAATAGGCTACAGATAATAAGAAAGGATGTAAGGGCTTTAGTCTGTTCCACTAAGAAGTCTCAGCTTGAAAAACTAGGTATTTGGTGGTATCACTACAGAGAAAAATATTACTGAGAGACAATTTTGTGTTAGAAGTATAGATTCAGTTGTGGGTAACAAATATGTTTGAGGTGTGCAGTAGGTATCCTAACTATAAGTACAGTAAGGAATAAAAACCATCTGCTTGAGATAATAGACAAACAGGTAAAGAAACAGATACAATTCCTATCTAACGGGGTAGAAAACTGGTAGATACCACCTTGAACAACCTGTCAAAAGAAGCATCATCAGTAATGAGATAAATTGAAATCATATACCACCTGGTAGGAGGCAATGAAAAAAATGTAGCATCAATTCTGTGATATTCTTGTCAAAATGTAGTTTAAGTGAAGCTAATCACAAGGAAACATTAGGAAACCTAAATTGAGGTATTCGAAAAAGGAAAAAGAAAAAAGGAAGGGAGGAAGGAAGGAAGGCAGGGAGGGAGAGAGGGCGGAGGGAGGGAGGGAGGGAGGGAGGGAGGAAGGAAAAAAGGAAGTAAAGAAAACACTGGCCAGAAATTTTCAAATATGCCATGGTCAAGTTAAGGAAAGTTTGAAGATCTCTTCCTGACACTAAAAACACTTGACTTTTAAAAAGTATGCAAAATTCTGAACTTGATCTTTTTGCTATTATTGGGACTATTGTTGAAACTTTAATAGTGTTCTGAGGATTAGACGGAAGGAATGTATTAATATTAATTTCCTGGTTTTGATGGTTGTATTACACACGTATTGTGCATATACACGTGTGTATGATGTACACATATTCTGTGTGTGTGTTTGTTGTATATATGTAGGAAAAACACACTAAAGCAGGGTTTTTCAACCATGGTATTATCAGTATTGACCTTTGGGGCCAGTTAATTCTTTGTTGTGGGCATTTCCTGTGAACTGTAGGATACTGAGCAACATGCCTGGCCTCTGCTAACTGAATGCCAGGAGCACTTTTCCCCTTCTTCCCCCACCTCCTGCTCCAAGTTAACAACCAAAAATGTTTTCAGATATTATTAAATGTTTCCTAGAGGGCAAAACTGCCCTTGGGTTAAGAACCACTACTAAAGTATTTGGGGATAATGGGTCATCAGGTTGGCAGCTTAATATAAAATGGTTCAGGATAAAAAAATCTCAGCAAAGTTTAAGAAGAAAATGTACAGAGAGAAAAGAATCTATAAACAGCTTCCTCAGTATATGGTAAAAATCATACAGATAAATCTTAACAGAAACATGAGAAATAAAGAAATACACAGTGATGTAATAATACAGATGATGACTTTTTTCTCTTAAAATATGAAGCTAGAAAACAGTGAAATGATGAAAGAAAAAAATGTAAACCAAGATTTCTACATATAATGAAAATACCCTTCAAAGAGAAAGGTAAAATTAAGACATTTTCAGAAAAAAAAAAGGTTAAGTTGTTATCAGCCAACTTGCAACACAAGAAATGCTAACAAAAGTTTTTCAAACAAAAAGACATCAAATCAAAATTCTAATCTAGAAGTAGAATACAGAAATAATAAGTATGAGGACAAATATAAAAGACTAGAGTTTTTAATCTCTTAATTTCTTTGAAAGGCAATTATCTGTTTAAAAGAAAAAATAAAATTTCATGATGGGGCTTATGATTATATAGATAAAGTTATATTACAAAATATATCACGAAGGACATAGAATAAAGGAAATGTACTTTTCCCAGTTTTCTACACTATGTGTGAAGTAGTAAAAAATTACCACTACACAGAATTTAGATTACTTAAGGATAAATTGAAGACTTTTGTAATCAATAAAAATAAGTTAATAATAAATAATATAAAGACATGCAACTAACTATGCAATGGATAAATTAAAAATGAATACTGAAAATTCAATAAAACAAAAATATGGAAAAAATAAGAAGAAATAAAAAATGAACAAATATAGAGATTGAACAAATACAAAAAAAGGAATATGTTTCATTTAACTCAAATATATAGATATAGATAGATCAATAGATACACATGTAAAGATAGAAATATACGTATATAATATACAGTAAATTTGTTAAATACAAATAAACTAAATTTTCTAATTAAAAGGCAAAAATTGTCACATTGGATAAAAATGTGAGACCCAAATAATGTTGTATACCAGAGACATATTTTTAATACAGGAAAGACAGATTGAAAGCAAATATGTGGACAAAGCTAGACTATGCATAAAAAAGCAGTACTATTCCAAAATGCATATCTACCTAATAATAGAGCTTCAACATACATGAAACAAAACTAAAGGTTTAATAAATAAATTGGCAATCACAGTTGAATGTTATAAAACCTTTGTCCATAATTGATAGAACAATTCTTTGACTTACTGACAAAAACATCAGTATGGTTACAGATCCTTGAGCTTATTGACATTTATAAACTACATCAAACAAATGAAAAATGCACAGTGTGTTTTTGTGCAATTAAAATATTCATCATGGGGAAAGGATAGTCTCTTTAATAAATGGTGTTGGAAAAGCAATATCCACATACAAAAGAATGAAACTGGACGCTTATCTTACATCATACACCAAATTCAATTCAAAATGGAGTATAGTCTTATAGTCATAAAACCTGAAACTGTGAAGCTCCTAGAAAAAAAGCTTCTTGACATTGGTCTTGGCAATGATTTTTTTCCAGACATGACACCAAAAGCACTGGCAACAAAAACAAAAATAAAGAAGTGGAACTATATCGAACTGAAAAGCTTCTGCACAGCAAAGGGAGCCATCAACAAAATGAAAAAGCAACTGATGTAATGGGAGAAAATATATGCAAACCATATATCTAATAAGGAGTTAAGGTATCCAAAATATATAAAAACATATAATGAAAACTTACAACCTAAAAGCATAAAAGCAAATAACACAATTGAAAAATGCACAAGGGATCTCAATAGACATTTTTCCAAAGAAGACATATAAATGATCAATAGGTATATGAAAAAGTGCTCAACATCATTAATCATCAGAGAAAGTCAAATCAAAACCACAGTAAGACATCACTTCACACCTGTTAGGATAGCTGCTATTAAAATAAGAAAAAGTGTGAACAAAAATGTGGAGAAAAAGGAACCTTGTGCACTATTGGTGGGAATGTAAATTGTGACAGTCATTATGGAAAATGGAATGAAGATTCCTCAAAAAACTAAAAATAGAACTACCATATGGTCCAACAATCTCACTTATGGTTATATATCCAAAGGAATTGAGATCAGGATCTTGAAGAGATATCTGCAGACCATATTCATTGCAGCATTATTCACATTAGTCAAGATACAGTAACAAACTAAGTGTCTGTCAATGGACAAAAGGATAAAAAGAAAAGTGACATATATAAAACAGTGGAATATTATTCAGCCTTAAAAAACAAGGAAATCCTGTCATCTGCAACAACATGGGTGAACCTGCAGGACACTGGGCTAAATGAAACAGGCAAATAATAAAGAAAAATATTGCATGATCTCACTACCTGTGAAATTAAAAAAAAAAAATTAAAGTTGAACTCACGGTAATAGAGAGTAGAACAGTGGCTACCAGAGGCTGGGGGATGGGGGGAAAAGGGAGATTTTTTTTAAAAAGAGGAAAATAGAATGGTGGTGATTACCAGAGCCCGAGGCGAGAGAGTCGCGAAGAGTTACTGTCTAATGGGTACAGAGTTTCGTTTACACAAGACGAAAAGAGTTTGGAGATGTATGGTACTGATGGGTGCAAAACAATATAAATATACTAAATTCCACTGAACATTTAAGAATGGTTAAGATAGTAAATTTTATGTTATATGTATTTTACCATAATAAAAACAACAGTAACATTCACCATGATAGGCCATATGCTGAGCCAAACATTAAGTTCCAACAAATTTCAGGTTTTAGATCTTACATAATATATTCTCTGACCAGAGTAGCAGTTAATATGAAATCAATGCCATAAAAAATACCTAGAAACCTCCCAAATATCTGTAAATTAAAGAAAATACTTTGTCTCCCATAGTTCATAAAAGACATCAAAAGATAATTTAGAAAATAATACAAAATGATGAAAATATCATAAAATAACATCATTTATGCGGTGAAATTAAATTTGTGTTGAGAGGACAGTTTGATCATATAAAATGTTTCTATTGGGAAAACATCTACATGTTTAAAAGTCAGCTAAAGAACAAGAGAATTATAAGCAAATGAAATAAAAAGGTGGAAAAAATAAAGTAATAGAAACAGTGGAAGAAATAAATGAAATTTTAACATACTAGGAAATATTTGCAAACTGAAGAGTTGTTTTTTGGAAAAGATTCATAAAATTTTAAACCTTAGCAAGACTAATGTTAAAAAAAGGATGAAAGATGGAATATCACTTCAGATCCTGCACATACTCAAATGATAATAATTGAATATTATGAACAACTTCATGCTCATAAATCTGACAGATTAGGTAAAGTTCTTCAAAGAGACAAATTACCATAGCTTATTTAAGAAGAATTAGGTAACCTGAGTTCTTCTGTATCTATTAACTAAATTAAATTCATAGTTTGAAAATTTCAGTCATAGATTGATGAATTCTCTCAAACATTTAAGGAAGAAATAATGGCAATTGTATATAAACTTTTCCAGAAAGTAGACTAAGGGATAAACATACTAACTTGATTTACAATCTCAGTACCACCCTAATATCAAAATTTGGCAGAGAAATTTTATGCAAAGGTTCTTTTAAAACATTAGAAAATCAAATTCAGCAAATAGGAAAGATAATATATGCATCATGAGTAATTGGGACTTAGTGTACTAATGACAGGGTATCTTACTATCTGAAAAACTAAGTCAATGCATTTGAACTTATTAAGAGAATAAAAAAGACACACCCATATGATGATCTCAATAGATGGAGAAACACTTTTGACAAAATTCAATAAGTATTCATGCTAAGCTCTCAGAGCAGATTAAAAGTAGAAGGAAACTTTCTCAGTCTTATAGAGGGGCATCTACAATATATAATACTACTGATTATACTTAATGATTATATAGTGAATGAGTTCTCCCTAATATTGGAAATGAGGCAAACATGGCTTGTCTTTATGACTTCTGCTTAACATTGTACTGGAAGTCTGAACCAGCACAATAAACAAGAAAAATGAATAAAATACAAAATTTGGAAAAGAAGCCAAAGAAGTGTCTTATTAACAGAGGTAATCATTTATGTAGAAACTCATAAGAAATTTATAATAGAGGACACAAAATCTGTATGTAAAAATAAGGTAAATTTTATTTCAATATGCAGTTCTATTTACTAGCATCAAAAAAAAATAATTTAACCAAAAATATACAAAAAATTCTGCTCTGAAAACCCCTAACCATTGCTGTGAGAAATTAAATAAGACCTAACTCCATATTCATGAATTAAAAGACTGAATAGACTCAATAGTGTTAAGGTGCCAAATTTAGCCCATTTGGTTATTAGATTTAATCCAAATCAAAATCCCATCAGATATTTTGAAGAAATTGACTAGTTGCTATAAAAATTTATATGGAAATATATGAGACCTAGAGTAGAAAAATAAAAATAATGATGAAGAAGCAAAAAGTTGGAGAACTTAATATTCCTAGCTCAAGATTTATAAAAACTACCATAATCAAGACAGTGTGGTAGCAGGGTAAGTGAAGATGTGTAGGTCAACAGAGCAGAAAAAAAAAAGTACGAATACATATTTTGTCATTTGGTTGTCAACGAAGGCATCAAGACAATTCAAATTGGAAAGGACAAATTTTTCCAACAAAAGGAGATGAAACAACTTTATAAGCACAAAGGAAGAAAAGAAGCTTAAGTCCTGCACCACGTGATACACCAACTTAATTTCCGGTATCTAACAGATTTAAGTGTGAAGTCTAAAACTATAGAGATTCTAGAATAAAGCTTAAGAGACTATCTTCCTCATTTTAGGAAGGGAAAGATTTTTTTTAGACAGGATATATGTATCAATAAATATAAAAGAACAAATAATAATAGAATTCCTTTAAAAAAAAAAAAAAAACTTCTTGCCAAAAGCCTCTGTTGAAATAAAAGGATAAGCCATGGACTGGGATAACATATTTAAAACATACCTGACAAAGAGCTTGCATCCTATATAGGTAAAGAAACTCTACACATCAATAATAAAAAGACAAGCAAATTTGGCAATAACCAAAGGACTTAGATTTTTTTTTAGACAGGATA
The DNA here is from genome assembly GCF_003031525.2 of Neophocaena asiaeorientalis asiaeorientalis. Classification (NCBI taxonomy): domain Eukaryota; kingdom Metazoa; phylum Chordata; class Mammalia; order Artiodactyla; family Phocoenidae; genus Neophocaena; species Neophocaena asiaeorientalis. The sequence goes on along the minus strand of NW_020174267.1, from coordinate 7,624 downwards.
TATGTATCAATAAATATAAAAGAACAAATAATAATAGAATTCCTTTAAAAAAAAAAAAAACTTCTTGCCAAAAGACTCTGTTGAAATAAAAGGATAAGCCATGGACTGAGATAACATATTTAAAACATACCTGACAAAGAGCTTGCATCCTATATAGGTAAAGAAACTCTACACATCAATAATAAAAAGACAAGCAAATTTGGCAATAACCAAAGGACTTAGATACTTAAAAAGAGAAGAATACAAACGACCAAGATTCAAATGAAAATGCGTCTAGCATCTTACACCATATTCGAAATTAAAACCACAAAGAAATATTTCCTTCCCCACTAGGATGGAAAAAATGACAACACTAAATGTTGATGAATATATAAAGCAACTCAAACTCTCATAATTTGCTGATGGAAAACTAAAATAATGTACACATTCTTAAAAACTGTTTCAGTTTCTTATAAGTTAAATATACAAGTATTCAGCAATTCTACTTCTAGGCATTTACACAAAAGAAATAGAGATGTTCAGAAAAAGGTTTTTACAAAAATGTTTATAGCAGCATTACTAAAAGTAACTGACATGTAGGAAAAAAACTAATGTCCATCCACAGGAAAATGGATAAAAAACTTCTGGTATAGTCATGTAATGGGATAACACTCATTAATAAAAATAATGAACTACCAATGGATGCAACATGAATGGATATCAAGAATATGTGTGGAACAAAAATAGGCAGATGCAAAATATATAAAGTCCAAGAACATACTAAATTAATACATGGAGATAGACTTCAGAAATGGCATTGCCAGACTTCCCTGGTGACACAGTGGTTAAGAATCTGCCTGTCAATGCAGGGGACATGGGTTCGAGCCCTGGTCCAGGAAGATCCCACATGCTGCAGAGCAACTAAGCCTGTGCATCACAACTACTGAGCCTGCGCTCTAGAGCCCGCGAGCCACAACTACTGAGCCCGCATGCCACAACCACTGAAGCCCATGCACCTAGAGGCTGTGCTCCGCAACAACAGAAGTCACCACAATGAGAAGCCCACACACCACAATGAAGAGTAGCCCCCGCTCACCGCAACTAGAGAAAGCCCGTCCACAGCAACAAAGACCCAACGCAGCCAAAAATAAATAAATAAATAATAAATTTATAAAAAAGAAAAAAAGAAGTGGAGTTGCCTATGGGAGTTGGGGGATGACTAGAAAGGGGTACAGGGAACTTTCTAGGGTGTGGAAATATTCTGTATTTTGATTAGGTTTTGGCTACATGGGTGTATATATTTCTTAAAATTCATTGACTTGTACATTTAACATTAAATCTATGCATTTCAATATAGGTAAATTTCCCTCAGTAAGATAATGTTTCAATAATGTTAAAAAATAACGAAAAGCTAAGATTGAAAACTCAGTAGCTAAACTGAACCATCAAAGAAAGTAGAATATCTAAAGTGACATTTACAAGTGTACTGAAGCAACAGAGTTTATTTCACGTCTTCAGAGTTTTGGAATACCACAAAACCTAATCTTTATATCAAGAAAAACAATCACACTTTTCCTTTTTTCATGTCCTAGTAATAACTGCTTTGGTTGCATTAATCAAGGATTTGGTCCTATATGTTAATTTTAAGTTATTAGGGATTATTGCCAATTTTGACTCATTCATATATCCAATTTAGAATGTTGCTATCATTTTACAGTAGAAAGTACTATGATTAGTACAAAGTAAGAAGTCCTTACACCATTAGGACTAATTTTCCATAACTCTATTATATCAGGAAAGAGTGACTGATTTTTATATGCATGTTTGAATGTAGATTTTCATGGTTGTAATGGCTAGTGGCAAAGTACACATTTTATAGATATTTTAAAGGAAGATTAAGCAAGATTTCACTGCTTAGATATGTCTGTAACGTTAAGAGCTTAAAAGTCAATGAAGTTTGAAGCTACATTATTTTTGCTTTCTTCCATAGTTACTTGGAACTAGTTAGAAAAGCATGTTAAAATTCACCTTACAGAAGATAAAGCCTTTCAACATTTATTATCACCCTTCCTTATCAATTGTTACTGTCATATTTTCTGAAATATAGACTAATGTTTGAAAACAGGATAAAAAACAATTCAAATGGATGATTTTTAAAAACAGCAACATAAATATTTCAATGTAATTATGCTTCAGTGTGCAATGTGACTGCTCTTTAATACATATATTCACATTTCTAGGCAATGTATAATAATGAACATCTTAGAGAGTAGAAAAAAACCAAGCGTGCCTTGGCAAGTACTGAATTCTTATTCTGACCATTAAATGGTAAGCCTAAAAACTAAATTCCTATTTTTTTCAACAAATTTTGAAAATACATCTCTCAATAGCATGGATTTGAGGGCTGGGTTTCACATAAATTTTTAGAAGTGAAAAGAAGCAGTTGAAACATTCCAGTTCTTTGCTGTTTGAAATTTTCAGTAAACTTTATTTGTTCTTCAAAAGCTAAACGTATTATTCCCATTGAAGTATTAATAGTATAATTTAACTGTTCTGGAATAATTTAATTGGTTATACCATAACTTTTTCCCCCTACTTTATATAGAACACTGATACCAAAGATACATACGTAGAGAATGGACTTGAGGACACGGGGAGGGGGAAGGGTAACCTGGGACGAAGTGAAAGAGTAGCATGGACATATATACACTACCAAATGTAAAATAGATAGCTAGTGGGAAGCAGCCGCATAGCACAGGGAGATCAGCTCGGTGCTTTGTGACCACCTAGAGGGGTGGGATAGGGAGGGTGGGAGGGAGACGCAAGGGGAGGGGATATGGGGATATATGTATACGTATGGCTTATTCACTTTGTGATACAGCAGAAACTAACACAACATTGTAAAGCAATTATACTCCAATAAAGATGTTAAAAAAAAAAACCATGAAGGAATTGGAAAGCAAAAAAGTAAAGCAAAAAAGTAAGTGCATAGATATACCTTCTAAAAGCAGAGATTTCAGAAAAAAAAATAATGATAGTGAAATTGGAAGACTTAAGGAAAGCTATTTATGTTACTCTGAGGAATACAAATCAATAAAAGTTCACGGCTGAAAAGTTCTCATTGATTGGAACACACTGGTAGCACAGTAATTTCAAAACCCAATGTAGGGTTTGCCAACCACACCACATTTTCTGTTTGTATCTAATAAAATGTTATGACTTCAAAACAGCTATCTCTAGTATAAGCTTTTTGAATGACTTTTTTATTCTAACACGACTAAGCTGAAATCAGGACACTTGAAATATGGTTTCAAATAATCATAAAATCTTTTTATATTTCAAAGTTGACTTCATGAATGTTGTTGGGAAATATTCACCAGTTAGAAGCGTGGTAAAAAATAATACAACTGCTTGATTATATTTCTAGAAATTCCTTAAATTTCCCATGAATGCAGTTTTTTTGCAGAATACTACTTACTTATCCTCTGTTAATTCTTTAGCCATATCTAACCCAATGGAAGTCAGTTAAGTCTCTTCATGCTGCAATGCCTGTGTAAAGTTTTTTAGTAGGTCTTAGTGTAAGAGCAGGGAATCACTTTTCTAAAAGGTGCTTTAATTTCTATGCTGCTTTAAAATACATTCCTTCTGTAAGTACTTTTTTTTTTTTTTGGCTGCGTTGGGTCTTCGTTGCATGCGGGCTTTCTCTAGTTGTGGTGAGTGGGGACTACTCTTCGTTGCGGTGTGTGGGCTTCTCATTGCGGTGGCTTCTCTTGTTGCAGAGCATGGGCTCTAGGCACGTGGGCTCAGTAGTTGTGGCTTGTGAGCTCTAGAGTGCACGCTCAGTAGCTGTGGCACACGGGCTTAGTTGTTCCGCGGCATGTGGGATCTTCCCGGACCAGGGCTCGAACCCGTGTCCTCTGCATTGGCAGGTGGATTCTTAACCACTGTGCCACCAGGGAAGCCCCTGTAAACACTGTTGATCAATATATCTGCCAAATCAACTATAATACTTTAACTGAACAAAGGAATAAACCCTCTCCAAAAGGAAAAGTCTCATCTACAACAAGCCATGTATTCCAAGAGAAAAAGAAACACCGAAAGGAGGGCTTGAAGAATTAGAAACTGATTATCAAATTTTCTTGAATAAATTTGTAATGTTTCACAAATTAACAACTTAACATTATTTTTATGATTTTCAAAATATATTCCATTAATTTACCACTCAGTGCATTGCTCAGCCAACAGATTTATACTGCATTCACAACTTTGTACACAGAGGGAAACCTTTTTATGAAAAGTAACCTATATAGATAAATAATACTAATAAGCTACCACACTAGAATGTCAGCTACATGAGGGCAGTCTTCAGTTGCTTTTTCAGTGCTATTCTTCTGATGCCTAGAATAGTACCAGTCCTGGAGTAGACATTCTATCAATGGTTGTTAATGAGTGAATACATATGAAATGAGTTCTCCAAGCTCTACATTATTTCATAAATGCCTTTTAAATCCTATGGGGCACTGTCTGTGTCTCATGACTTAAGTGTTTAAACATATTGTTTCCCCACTTCATTCATCAGGTCTCAGCTCAAATGTCACTTTCCTGATGGCTGAAGCCTGGATTAGATGCCCCTATTATGTGCATCCATAGAAGCTTCCACATTCTCTATCATCATATTTATTTATAAGTTCATTTATGTATATCCTCCAAAAGACTGAGCTCCAAAAGGGCAGGTAGGTATTTAGCTTATATTCCCTGGACTCAATAAATATTTCTTCAATATATAAAAAAGAATTATTAATCATTACATGAAATCATAAATCATTAACAAGGACAGAACCTAAAAGGCAAATAAACACCAGAAGACACACAAAAACAGGAAACACAAGTTTATTCTAGGGTAGATCTATGGTGGAAACCCAGCTAAAATACAACAGTCAGATTTTTCTATAGAGCTGGAGATATATCTGACAAATGGAACTTGAATAGTCAAAAAGGAAAAGCGTTGGCATTCTTACGAGGTTAGACTTAAAAAAAAACAAAAAACTTAGAACAAAAGGGAAGAGGATCAAATTCTATAAAATAAAGATGACAACATTTGAAACTCTTCACCAAAATATGAAATACTGTAAGGCAGGGACAACCCTAAAGTTTAAAATCTAGTATGATAGGGAGAACCAGGCTTCTTTTTAACTAATATGGGCAACATGTCATTCATTACATTTAGATGTTGCAGAGGGCACCATTAAATCCCCTACAGTAAGCTTATCAACCTTGGCACGCTTGACATTTTGAGCTGGAAAATTCTTTGTTATGACAACCAAAAATTGCTCCAGACATTGAAGACTGACACCTGAGGGGCAAAAATTGCCCCTGGTTGTTCTGTAGTATTGAGGTAGATTTAATTAAAAGCATAGAAGATAAAGTGATGGATTTGCAGTCAATTTGATGATATTTATATTGCACTGCTAAACTTTGAATATGATATGTCTACAAAATATCTGCACTGTAACTTCAAACAAATATTGACCTGAAACCCCTCTGTTGCAAGATAGAAAATCCAGCAATAACAATATATAGTTAAGCGCTCAGTTTGGTATATAGGAAGAGAGAACAAAGAAATCTAAATTCCTGACTCATCTTTGCCCCTACCCTGTTAGACCTTGAGCAATCCTCTTTAAATTTTGTCCCACACTATCCTCATCTTTAAACTGAAGGCATGAATGACTTGATGTTGTAGTCCCTTTCAGATCGAATATTCCATAATTATATGACATCATCTCATGCATATTTCAGAAGCAACTGAGAAAAAACAACCACTCCCTTCTTGATATATGCATCGTATGGCACCACAGCTGACATTAAACATAAAAGATTTTTATAGATTGTGTGATTTTTGGAGTTTTCCCTTCATCAATAGATATTAGTTGAAGATGACTGAAATTCTACTATTAGAAACTAATATTTTGTTCTTTGACTTAGGGCAATAATTTTCAAACTGTGCACTATAGATACTCAGGGGTATACGTTACAGGGCAGATAAGCAGATAAGCAGGTAATGCTCCAGACCCCCTCCAACAATCCAAACAGAATACAGAAGATTTCATCATTTTATTTATTGAAGTTCAGCAAGAAAACTGTTTGAACATAGGACTTGGCTAGATATGAAAATCACTGAAAGCTTTTATATATGTGTGTGTGTATGTATGCATATATATCTACACATACACACACACATATATGCGTTTTTGCAAGTGTCTGTAGGGCTATTAAACCATGTGTGGTACACTGACAATGAATTGCAAATTTCACTCACTCTCCTTTTCAAAGTAGTCTTGTCAGGGGAGATGGTGCTTCTGTAGAGAGCATTGTCTGGGATAAACAAGCTTGGAAAGTCAGACACAAAAACACTGGTAATTCTGAGTGTAGGAATATATGTCATGTCATCCTTCTAAAGGGGCAGGTGGCAGTGTGTTGAGAGTTGCGTGGTTTTGAAACAGGCATGTATATGATATGAAGACCCAATAGGAGCAACGCATGCATTATCACACCGAGGAAAGATCTATAGGTTTGTAACACATGGGTGGAAGGGAGAGATTTTAGAATTGCAGAGCTAGCAGGAAAAGCTAAGAGGAGTTTACCACTTTCTTTTAATAAACCAAGAGCTAATTTTTACACAGCATCTCTAAAAATTGTATCACATTTAAGCATTACTGGATTCAAAATAATAAAATATCCATAGCCAATGTGATTAAGCCTTGAAGATAATCATACTGCATAAAAAACATCTTTTAAGAAATACCTAGATTTTTTTAAAGCTACTCGTTATACAAGGCTACTGGCATAATATCTTGTAAATTATTTGCATAGCAATTCACTTTCAAATACACAGGACTTTTAATGGATCAAACTCTGGAATTCTCTGTAGAAGACACATATTGGAAATCTTGACCACCACGGTTTAAGAGATTAGTTCAAATACTGAATTTCTCTAATCTAGTTATCAACATATACGTCATTTATGAAACAAGTTCGACTACTCCCAAACACCCTCCTTTCCACCTTTGTCACTGGCTCCATCTACTTCCTCCTTCTCCTCCATTTCTACTTCCTTCTCTTCTGACTCTCGAAAGCACAGCCCTCTCCAGAAAACATTCTGTAGGCAAGGCACCTCTGGCACGTTCCTAAATGCACCCCTCTCTCACTGTATCCACTTCAACCCTCTCCGCCCATCATAGCTCCAGAGGACAGGGATGAGCCTATTTACAGCTTTCATTCCTAGTTTCTGCCATTGTTTGTGGTATGTCGGAACATCCAGTAAGTATTCTTTCAACTAAAAAACTGAATAAATAATTTCTGTCCAGGTCATCCAACAAACAAACTGAGAGGCCACACTAAAGAACTGAGCTTCTAACAAAACAGAGCAAATCACTTTTCTGGGTGAAGTAAATAAGGGATAAAATGGACAATCAAATAAAAACTGGCATTCAAATACTCAGTATCAAACTTGTTCAAATCAGTAATCATGACTCTTAGATGAAAAGTTTAGGACAGAAAAGAAACAGCCTATGTCTTCACTGTGAACTGATTTATTCACTATCCAAAAACCAAACAGGTACATGAAATAAGTAACAGCAACTGTTAC
>NW_020174266.1:1266486-1284155 GCF_003031525.2 Neophocaena asiaeorientalis asiaeorientalis | reverse complement strand
AACTACTATATGACCCAGCAATCCCACTCCTGGGCCTATACCCAGAGAAAGCCTTTATTCAAAGATACACATGCACCCCAATGCTCATTGCAGCACTATTTACAATAGCCAGGACATGAAAACAACGTAAATGTCCATCAACATAAGAATGGATAAAAAAGATGTGGTACATATGTACTATGGAATATTACTCAGCTATAAAAAGGAATGAAATTGGGTAATTTGTAGAGACGTGGATGGACCTAAAAAGTGTCATACAGAGTGAAGTAAGTCAGAAAGAGAAAAACAAATATCATATATTAATGCATGTATATGGAATCTAGAAAAATGGTACAGATGAACCTATTTTCAGGGCAGGAATAGAAATGTAGAGAATGGACATGTCAACATGGGTGGGAAGGGGGTGGAATAAATTGGGAAATTAGGATTGACATATATACACTACCATGTGTAAAATAGATAGCTAGGGGGAACCTGCTGTAAAGTACAGGGAGCTCAGCTCAGTGCTCTGTGGTGACCTAGATGGGTAGGATGGGTGAGTGGGAGGGAGGTCCAAGAGGGAGGGGACATATGTATACATACAACTGATCCACTTCTTTGTGCAGCAGAAACTAACACAACGCTATAAAGCAACTATACCCCAATTTTTTAAAAAAAATATAGAAGTCTATTCATTGGATTTGTTACATTTGACTAAGTGTTCTAGATTAGTGGTGGGGGAAGATCTTTTGCTCTGCACAATTATGTTGGGGCTCAGACTAAAATAGGTTCTGCCAATCTTCAGTTTCCTGGACATTGACACCTACCCAGCAGAGGGAGAAAAAAAGAGACAGTAAAAGATTAGTACATAATGTTTTTATGAGCCAGTCTTAGGTATAGGACAATTTACTTCTATCCATATTCTATTGGTTAAAATACAAGACTATATATCTACCTGAAAGGGGCACAGGGGAACATAGTAAAGCTTTGTGCCCAGTATAAAAGTCTCTGTCCCACAGAACATTCTTTGACATGAATAGCAGCAAAATCTTTTTTGACTTACCTCCTAGAGTAATGAAAATAAAAGCAAAAGTAAACAAATGGGATTTAATTAAAGTTAAAAGCTTTTGCATAGCAAAGGAAACCATATACAAAATAACAAAGACAACCCTCAGAATGGGACACAATATTTACAAATGAAGAAATGGACAAGGGATTAATCTCCAAAATATACCAACAGCTCATGCAGCTCAATATCAAAAAAACAAGTAACCCAATCAAAAAATAGACATTTCTCCAAAGAAGATATACAGGTGGCCAAGAGGCACATGAAAAGATGTTCAACATCCAAATTATTACAGAAATTCAAATCAAACGGCAATGAGGTAACACCTCACTGTGGTCAGAATTGCCATCATCAAAAAATCTACAAACAATAAATGCTGGAGAGGGTGTGGAGTAAAGGGAACCCTCCTACACCACCGATGTGAATGTAAATTGGTACAATCATTATGGAGAACATTATGGAGCTTCCTTAAAAAAACAAAAATAGAGTTTCCATATGATCCAGCAGTCCCAATCCTTGCTATATATCCAGAGAAAACTATTATTTGAAAAGATAAATGCACCCCAGTGTTCATTACAACACTATTTATAATAGTCTAGACATCGAAGCAACCTAAATGTCCATTGACAGGGGAATGGATAAAGAAGATGTGGTACCTATATACAATGGAGTATTACTCAACATGAAAAGGAACAAAATAATTCCATTTGCAGAGATGTGGATGGACTTAGAGACTGTTATACAGAGTGAAGTAAGTCAGAAAGAGAAAAATAAATATCATATTATATTGCTTATATGTGGAACCTAGAAAAAATGGTACAGATGAACTTATTGGCAAAGCAGAAATAGAGTTACAGATGTAGACAACAAACATGGTTACCAAGGGGGGAAGTGGAAGGGATGGACTGGGAGAATGGGATTGACATATATACAGTACTATGTATAAAATAGGTAACTAATGAGAACCTACTGTTTAGCACAGGGAACTCTGCTCAATGATCCGTGGTGACCTGAATGGGAAGGAAATCTAAAAAAGAGTGGATATATGTATATGTATAAGTGATTTGTTTTGCTGTATAGAAGAAACTAACACAACTTTGTAAAGCAACTATACTCCAATATTTTTTTTTTAAAAAAAGTCTCTGCCCCAGCAATGCAAAAAATTTAAGGTGGTAAGGTTTTCAAGTAGAGATATGACCTATCTAGTTCTGATTTGGATGCAGAAAACCTACACAGCAAGCTTGAAGGGAACATAGCAAGTTTAAGATTTGTATACACTGAGTTTGAGATGACTTTGGCATAAGAATACAAAAAGAGACTAAGCTTAGAGCTTGGAGCAGTTAAAATTATTGTTAAACCTTCGTAAATTATCTAAACAAAAGTGAGATAATTAACATTACAAAAATTGATTATTTGGCCAGGGCAAAGAGAAAAAAGAGAAAGTATATCTTAAATATTTTTATTTAAATAATTGAACAAAGAGAAATGAGTCAAAAGAAGGCAATGACTGTCACAAAAATGGGAAGAAAACTAAGAGTAAAGCTACCAAAGCCAAGGGAAAACATGTTTTCAAGGGGGATTTATTCGATAGCATAATATGTAATAGAAAATCCAGAAAGGATACGCTAGTGAGCTCAATAATTAGAGGTTGTTAATAGCCTATTAAAAAACAGTTTCAACTAAGTCATTGGAGTAAAGGCTAAAATGCAGTGGTTTAAAAAAAGAGTAGGAGAGAAATATATAGAAACTGTTGATTGAAAAACAATTCACAGCCTAAAATGAGAATTATGTTTTATTCGGTGGATTTTCTGAGGACTTCCCCCCAGATCGCCAAGGTGAGGGAGGTGCCAGAATATATAGGAGTTTTTAACAAAAATCAAGTAGTGGAAATATCAAAAGATTACTGTTAAAGAAAACCAGACATCTCAAGTTAATGAATTTAGCACTTTTTTATGTATGGGAAGATGCAAGAGTTTGTGCTCATTGAAATAATTCCTTTGATATGCACCTTAACTAACTAAGGCCAGTATCCTGCTTTTCTACACCCTGAAACCCCACAGGATGCAGAGTTGTAGATGGATACAGTGGCTGTTGGCTGCAACATCCTTTGTTTACTGACATGCAGGCAACGTTTTTCATCCACAAAAAAAGTATTGACTTTCAAGGAACCTGGAAAGAAAAGAAGAGAGAGAGAGAGAGAGAGAGAGAGAGAGAGTAACTTTAGGGAGAACCGGGTTGAGACAAGGTTTTATTCTGATTTTTTAAAGGATAACAGATATTTGAACATGTCTGTAGCACCCCAGGAAGAAGCCAATGCAGGAGGTCTGAAATATCTAACAGACAGAATGATTGATGGAGTAATACTTAAGAAAGGAAAAGTCGCAAACATAGATAGGGCATCAGCTTTAGAAAGAGAATGTCAATATCTTCTTTTGGACTGGAAAGAAGAAAGAAAAGTTTAAAGGATATATGCATTTCAGACCAGAGGGACTATTATTCAGAAACTCAAGTTCTATAGGTATTTTCCCAAAGAAGTAGGAGGCAAGGTCTTCTGATGAGAGTGAGGAAGGTGTGAGAGGAGAGTTGATGGCTTGGTAAAACAGAAAATGTTTAAAAGATTCAGAGTGAAGAGCAGAAGGAGGAAACCAAGGTCCAGTGAAAGAGTTTCCAGACATCATTGGAGGCCCACCCAGAACAGAAGTTATATTATGTCATGTATCTTGAGACCAAATCCTCCATTTAAGGCTACCCTTTTCAGTGTTCCCTCTCCCAGAGACTGTATTGGTCTTCTGTAACTTCATTTCATGCACAGTTCTTTATGAGATCCTTTTGGAAGACAAACAAATTTGAATGCCATAATCAGCCAAACAATCAAGTTTGTTTTAACTGAAGTATAGTTCATTTACACTATTATATTAGCTTCAGGTGTACAACATAGTCATTCAATATTTTTATAGATTATACTCCATTTTGTTATTATAATGGCTATATTTCCCCATGTTGTATAATATTATATATCCTTGTATTTATTTATTTTGTACCTAGTAATTTGTATCTCTTAACCTGCTTCCCTTATCTTTCCCCTCCTCCCACCACTTTCCACCCCCGGTAACCACTAATTTCTTCTCTGTATCTATGAGTATGTTTCTGTTTTGTTATATTCATTAATTTACTTTATTTTTTAGATTCTACATATAAGTGAAAACATATAGTATTTGTCTTTCTCTGACTTATTTCACTTAGCTAGCATAATACCCTTCAGGTCCATCCATGTTGTTGCAAATGGCAGAATTAAATTCTTTTTTATGGCTGCGTAATATTCCATTGTGGTGTGTGTGTGTGTGTGTGTGTGTGTGTGTGTGTGCGCACGCACGCGCATGCTCACATACGCATGCACATGTGTGTATCGCATCTTCTTTATACATTTATCTGTTGATGGGCACATAGGTTGCTTCCATATCTTAGCTAATGTAAATAATGCTGCAATGAACGTTGGGTGCACGTAGCTTTTAAAATTAGTGGTTTCATTTTCTTCAGATATATACACAGTAATGGAATTGCTAAATCATATGGTAGTTCTACCTTTAGTTTTTGAGGAACGTCCATACTGTTTTTCATAAAGGCAGCACTAATTTACAACCCTCCCCCACCCATCAGTGTACTAGGGTTAGCTTTTCTCCACATTCTCACCAATACTTGTTATTTGTAATCTTTTTGATGATAGCCTTTTTGACATGTGTGAGGTGATACCTCATTGTGGTTTTGTTTTTCATTTCTCTGTTGGTTAGCAATGTTGAGCATTTTTTCATGTATCTGTTGACCATAAGTATATCTTCTTTGAAAAAAAATGTCTACTCAGGTCTTTTGCCCATTTTTTAAAGTGGGTTATTTGTTTTTTTGATATTGAGTTGTATGAGCTGTTTATATATTTTTGGATATTAACCCCTTATCAGTCATATCATTTGCAAATATTTTCTCCCATTCAGTAGGTTGTGTTTTTGTTTTGTTGATAGTTTCCTTTGTCATGAAAAAGCTTATTTAATTAGATTACATTTATTTTGGCTTTTATTTCTTTTACCTTAGGAAACAAATCCTCCCAAAATATTGCTATGATCTATGTCAATGAGTGTTCTATGTTTTCTTCTAGATGACTTCAGCTCTTACATTTAGGTCTTTAATCCATTTTGAGTTTATTTTTCTATATGGTGTGTGGAAATGTTCTAATCTCATTCTTTTATAAGTAGCTTTCCAGTTTCCCCAGCACCACTTATTGAAGAGACTGTCCTTTCTTCATTGTATATTCATGCCTATTTTGTTTTAGATTAATTGACCTTCAGAGTGTGGGTTTATTTCTGTGCTCTGTATTCTCTTCCATTGATCAATGTGGCTATTTTGGGGCCAGTACCATGGTGTTTTGATTACTGTAACTTTGTAGATCCAGGCTGTTGCCGCATCCTTTCTCTGGGGCATTACTAGTCTCATGTCAGAGGAAACAAAAAGTGTAGCAAAGCATCCTCTGCCTCATAACTTCCACCTAGAATTGACACATAATACTTAAATTTACATTATCTGTCTAAAGTAAAAGTACCATGACTATTTCTGATGTTAATACATCCCAGAAAGGGGTGTATAATCCTGCAACAAAAAAAGAGTGGCAAGTAATTTGAACATATCTATAATCCATGTCAAAGACATATTGCTCTTGTGTGACCTGTTGATACTATCTCCAAGTATCTTTCCAAAAAATTACTTCTCTACATTCCCATTGCCTACACTGTTGTCCAAACCACTCTTATGGCTCATTTGGTTTGCTGCAAGAAAGTTCTTAATAGATCTATCTACATCCACTTGGGCTCCCTGGCAGCAGGTAGAATTTTTAACAAAAATCTGAGCATGCCACATACATTCTCTTCCTACCAAATCAATTACTATCCACCAGCCTCTGTATTTAAACACCCTTAATGGCTTCTTATTGTATTTAAGTTAAAATGCAACCTTTACATGTGGTCCAAAAGGCCTTGCATAGCTTAGCTTCTGTCTATCATTTCAGGCTCACTCTAATTACTCTGGTTCTCATACACCAGCCTTGTGGCTCTCTCAGTCCCTTGAATGCATCAGTCTATTCAGAGGACCATGGACTTTGTACAGGCTGTTTCTGTGATCTGAAATGTCCTTTCCTCCACTTTCACCTGGCTCAATTTAACATCTATGTTAGAGCTCCCCTACTCCCCTTCTTCTTAATAATAACATATTTTTCTTATTTTCACATCAGTTATTATGATTTGTAGTTATATATTTATTTGCATGATTATTTTTTCCCCTTCATGGACCACAGAATTGAGTTAATTATGCTACTCAGTTCAGGAGTATAATTATCTATGGTCCATGTCAGATGATTCTTTTGTTTTTGTTTTCATTATTTTTATCACTCCTTTCCCCTCCTTGGCCATAGACCTTCACTCTAGTCCATTTAAAGGGTGTTGCTCCAATTTTCACCATACACACACGGAGAGAGCACATTAGGTGTATTCTGATTCTTGCTTTCCTCATTCAGTGTTAAATGTCTGAGCTCTATATATGTTGCCACGTGACTATCAAACTTATTATTTCTGGCTAACCTGTAGTATTATTACCACTTTATAGATGAAGATATCAAATCAAGGCTGAGTAGCATTTTTAGTTTTCACAGGTGGAGCTTTGTAGGTTTATGAATGGGATCTAGGCTTATTTCATTCCAATAATAGTACTTCCCTTTCTATCAAGTCATCTTTTCTGTCACCATATCCTTATCATAGATACAGAAATTATTCAGAAATTTGATATCACAAAGGTCAGATGACTTGTCCAAATGGCAGAGTCAGCCTTAATGTAATAGAGAAGAAGAAAGCTGACTCCATATTTGATCTATTCCTTTAGCTCTAATCTGTGTGCCTGTTGCCTGTGCTTGGTCATGCTGACTCTGTACCTTTGTAAAAGAATGTTCCCTATAGCCTAAAATATACATAATAGACCCTTCTCAAGGCTCTCTCCCAGGTTTGACCTTTAAAGGTATAACACTTTTCATTCATGCAGAGATAAAAAGTTGTAGAACAGAGAATAACATTCATCTTGTTGGAGGTCTACAGGAACAGCATGACTAGACCTTCCTGGACAGCTGCAAGAACAAAGGCTTATCACTTCCCCTCCAGGATCTGACTGCCACCAAATAGTTTGCAACAACCAGCCACACTCCCTCCTCTTTTACTCTAAAAGAAATATGATTCTAATTTTGGTAAGATAGTTTTTTGAGACACTTGTCCAACATCTTCTTGGCCTGCTGGCTTTCCAACTAAAACCACTATTCCTTACTCCAACACATCATCTCTCAATTTATTGGCCTGTTACGTGACAAGGGTAAGAGCTCAGATTCGGTAACATTAACATCCACTTCCCTCTCATTCTTATAACGTGCCATCTGATTACTTGCATATGGTGAGTGCTCCCTAAACACACTGATTGAATTCAAGGTCTAATTTCCTGCTCTGATTTTAGAATACAGATTTCTTTTTCCCCTCCTGAAGCCAACTGCAGAAACTTACTCAAAACTCCAAGCCCTGTGCCAGCTCTTAGCGTTGTGCAAAGCTTTCCTGGTTTCCCAACCTCTAAACCAGTTATGTGGAGTTGGCAAAGCTGTTTATTTTCAAGCCTCCATGGTCAATAGATCAAGTAGAAACATAATCTACTTGATAGATCAAGTAGAACGTAATGAAGTTCTGGGCAGCCTGCTCATCAAGAGCATCAACATGATGCATTTCTATGTACAGGAAGATTTACTCTTGGAACCTAAGCAAACAGGAATTCCTGGTTTTGATTCAGAATGAGTATTAGGGTTGTTAAACTCCACACTTGCCCAGGGAGTGAGGAAGCTGTGCAAACATCCATCTTGGTTAAAATAGCCTTTTGTAACATGTAGAGTACTAATGGGCTTGAAACATAACTGGCATAATGAAACAACTTACAGGGACTGAAGCTGAGATTCTCAAATTATAGGTGAGAGACGCCATGACTGTTACTCCCTCGACAATTATTTATTGACCGTCTACTATGAGACAGGCACTGTGTTAGAGATGAGTGATGCTCAGGATGGAATACAGAGTTCCCTGTGCTCAACATAGTCATAGTCCAGTAGGATAAATAAGTAAATCAAGTGAAGGAAGAAAAACAACCTGGCAATGCTGTGAAATTCCCTCCAACGTCTAAGGTCTAAGTCTTACCTGAGAAGGTAAACCTCATTGTGAGATAAAGAACAAAGTTGCTATTCCTGGGAGCTATTTAAATATGTTTTTGAACACCTCAACAAGTCAAGTGGAAGCAGATCATATGGCTGAAGCAGGTGTGGGACTGGGATTTAAGGGTGATGCTGCCGAGATTAGACATTCTGGAAATTAATCACAAAGGGTGTCAGAAAACACAATACTTCCTTTCCTCAATTCTTTTATCACCTATAAAACTAAACTACTGTGCTACTCTTTCTGCAACTTAGCAAGCCACATGAGATGACTCACTAAGGAGTACTACATAAACCTAAGATTTTACATATATGTATATATATATATATATATATATATATATATACATATATATATATATATTTCATTATTATTCTGACACCTGCTTTCCATTAGATGTTCTCTGAGTAGTTTTTCCTTTGCCTCTATCCTCTTTCTAAATACTTCAGTGTCACTCACTGCTTCTGCTCTGTCCCCACCCTCTTTTTCTACTAGTTTTTAATTATTGACTAGAGAAGATGAAGTTTTGAAATTAGGGATATAATATAGGTTTTTACTAGATAACTGTAACATAGTCATCCTAGCAATTTATTTTATAATGAAACGTGTTTTAGAGACATAATATACCTTTCAGGCTTTAAGATTTATACTCTTTTGATTATTACATTTTAATCACTATTCTTAGCCCCCTTAGAACATGTAGCTACCACTTCTAGGGGAAAATAAATTAAATATTGTTATGTCTAATAAGGTATACTATCTATTGCTGCATAGATTACTTTGGGGGTGCTATTCACAATCAATTCACATCATAGTCTAGTGAAAGACACCTTACACTCATGTAGTGCACAACTTGGGAAGCTATGCATGATAGAAATGTCTAGGCCTACTCAAATATTTTAGTAAAACTCTGCTATAAAATTAAGATTGAACATGATGATATCTAAGCCAATTCCTGATGTCTCAAGCCAGACAAGAAGTAAGTAGCAGGGAGATAAAGTCAGTGGTTCGATTTTGGCTTTGAGAAAGTGAAATAGCATAAGTGAAGTGACTAAGTGGTAAGCAGAATATTCCACTCAGCAGAAGTATTTGCAAACTATTGCTCTGATCGGATTACTCTTCTCTGTCTTTCTCACTAGACTGATCACATTGAGAGCAGAACACTTTATTCCTTGTTCTGCAATCTTGCCCTCTGCCTAGCTCTTCCATCTAGGAGATTAACGATAAACATTGGCATAGTAAGCATCTGAGAAGTCCTACAGTGATTAAACTGATCTCATTCTGCTTAACTCACTGTTTCCAGACTAATAGGACCACAGAAACACTTCTTCACAGACCACATATTAATATCTCACAAAACCTCAAAGGAATAGCCTGGACAACACTACTCCAAGTGCTACTCTATTTGCTGCAAGTGAACTATAAATTCCTACAACTAGATTGTGGGAAGCAGTCAGCCTTGAGAGCAGGCTGTGGACATGCCAGGCATGCCACAGCTGCTCCAAGGGACTGTCCCTACTTGTTCCCCTCCTTGTTCCATTCCATGGGAGATAAATCACCAGGGCCCAGAAATCAGAAAGAATGTAAAATGAGACAAGCAAAGCTGTCTCCGCCTTGCACGTACAGGTTATTTTTGATGATTCTGGGTTTATGGGTTTTCTCCCAGGGAAGTTAACCTTGAGCCGAGACAGTCTATAGATAATGTAAACCACCATCTGGTAACCTTCCTTTTTCTAGTCTATATAATCTGCAACTGTAGCATAATAAAATTTGCCTTGCAACCATCAGTTGTCTTGGTCTTTTTGACCCCATTCGTCGGTGCTATATCAGTTCCTTACCCCTTCCCTTCTGACCCTGGGCAGTGAGATCCTCTTTCTCTGGCTGGTCCGCGACAAGTGGCACCTGAACAGGGACCTGAAGCGTGAAGGCAATTAAAAGAAAAAGAAAGTGCAGGTAAGAGAATGCTTGTGCAAAATATGTGTGGTCACAAGTAAAAGTGAAACTAATAGAGGCATAAGGCAATAGTCAGAAGTAAAATAAGATGGGGCAAAAGGGCTCAAAGGAGTGTGAATTATTCGCTCAGGTTTTACTTTCAATGCTTAAAGCTAGGGGTAATAAAGTTTCTACCTCACAGTTGACTGAATTTTTACAGCATATCCATAGTGTATCTCCCTGGTTTCCTGATGGCGGCTCTGTTGACATAGAAATCTGGCAGAAAGCTGGAGAAGATTTTTAAAAATTATTGAGTCTCGAGGGCCTACTCATACTCCTGTTGTTACATTTAGTTTGTGGAATCTGATAAAAATATGTTTAGATTCTTCTCATGATAGTGTTGATTTGAATGTAAAGTCAGAAAAACATAAGCCTCTGACAGAAGAAAAGACTGTATTATCAGCTACTGCATCACCACTTCCTAAACCGAAAGAGCTAATTAATTTAAATATTTCAGATGAAGAGGAACATTTTGACTTAACAGATGAGGCTTTTAAATATAAAATAGAGAAATATCCTGAGGATGATTTTCTAATGGCTATGATAGATAAGTCAGTGAAAAAGCTGCAAATTAGTAAGGACTGTCTTCCTCAAAAATCTACATCTGTAAAAATGCTCAATCCCTTGCAGCGTGCTGTACAAGGAGCAATAAAGCGAGAAGATCCTATTTTCTGTTGTCCTGTCATAGAAAGACCTGATCCTAATAATCCTCAACAGGCTATTAGGGAGCATCAGGCTCTTCCTTTTAAAGTTTTGAAAGATTTAAAATCTGCTTGTGCTCAATATGGACCCACTGCTCCTTTTACTACTGTTATGGTTGACACTATTGCAGGATAAGCTCTTCCCCCCACTGATTGGAAGTCTATTGCATGAGCTTGTTTAAATGGTGGAGATTACTTGATATGGAAGTCTGATTTTTATGAACGGGCTGCTGAACAAGCAGAAAAGAATGCTGCCCATAATATTCCAGTTGATTATCATATGCTGATTGGGGAAGGACAATATATTTATTTACAAGATCAATTAACTTCTCCCTTTGTTGCTTATCCTCAAATAAATCATTTGGCATTACAAGACTGGAGGAAATTACCTTCTACACACAAAACTGAGGATCTTTCAAAAATTAGACAGGGACCTGATGAACCATATGCTGATTTTGTAGATAGATTGTTACAGGCGGTGGGGAGACTCATTGTGGATGGACCCACTGGTATAATTGTAGTTAAGCAACTTGCTTTTGAAAATGCTAATAATGCATGACAGGCTGTGATTTGATCTTGGAGAAAACGGGGAACATTGGAGGATTATATTCACCTTTGTGCAGACATTGGGCTTGCTTATATACAGGATGCTGCTATGGCTGCAGCATTAACTAAAGTGGGGTTTAAAAACAATCAAAAGAAAACAAAGACTTGCTTTAAATGTGGAAAGGCAGGTCATTTTGCTAGAGAATGTAGATCTTTTAATTCTAACCCTAGTCCTTCCTTCCCTACTCAAAAACCTCCAGATGGTTGGAAAATCCCTGGTTTATGCCCTAAATGCAATAGGGGAAAACATTGAGCACAAGATTGTCACTCAGTGGCCCACAAGGATGGGACACCACTGTTGGTAAACTCCTCCTGGGGCCTTCCCCGGCCCCAACAAACAATAGGGGCAATGTCTGTGTATCCTCCTCAAATTATGAATCAGACATTAACCAAGAATAAAAACATACAATATCCTCGCTCTCCAGAGCAACACCAGGAAGCACAGGACTGGACCTCAGTACCTCCGCCCGATATGTATTAACTCCTGAAATGGGTCCTCAGGCCCTCTCTACAGGCATCTATGAACCTTTATCCAAGGGTTTGATTGGACTATTATTGGGAAAAAGTAGTGTCACCATGAAAGGTTTAACTATTATGCCAGGAGTCATAGATTCTTACAACAATCCTAACAATCATTTGGCTTGGTCATTGCCTCAAAAAAAATTCAAAGACAATCTCCATTTTTATATTTGGGAAAATATATTGATAACACTACTATTAGGCCTCAAAAACTGCACATTCAAGTTGATAATTTAAAAACATTAAATGATTTTCAAAAATTACTTGGAGATATTAATTGGCTAAGGTCTTCCTTAAAACTTACTACTGCTCAATTACAGCCTTTGTTTGATATTCTTAAAGGTGACTCCGATCCTTCTTCTTCATGCTCTATGACTCCAGAAGGATTTCAAGCTTTACAAATAGTCAATAGATCTATCAGTTCTACACAATTAACTAGAATTCATACTCACCTTCCAATTTTCTTAATAATTTGTCCAACTCCTCATGTGCCTAGTGCCATCTTATGGCAAACTGTTGGAATTATTGAATAGATTCATATGAAAACTACACCCTCTAAAGTTATTAACCCTTATTATGAACTTATTAGTAATTTAATAATGCAAGGTAGAACTAGATGCTTACAACTTATAGGTATAGGACCTTCTCAAATTATTATCCCTTATTCAGTTAGTCAACAAAATTGGCTTTTTCAACATAGTAATGAATGGGGTCTTGCTCTTGTAGGATTTTCAGGTACCTTGGAATGCCATTACCCTGCTGATAAATGGATCCAATTCAGCAAACTTAACTCTTATGTCTTTCCTTCTATAATTAGCCAACAGCCTATTCCTCGTGTATCTTTGGTTTTTACAGACGGTTCTTCTTCAGGAATGGCTACTGTAATCATTGGCGACGGAACAAAACTAATTGCACAAACTTCCTTGACTTCAGCTCAATGTGTTGAACTGTATGCTATCATTATGGCTTTTAAACATTTGTCTTCTATATCTTTTAATTTGTTTTCTGATAGTAAATATCTTATTAACTTATTATTTCTTCTGGAGACTGAGACCATAGGACATACTAATGACCCTGAATTATCATCCTCGTTTCGTTTGCTTTAACAGCTTATTCGTTCCCACGATGGTCCAGTTGCAGCTCTGCATATCCGTGCTCATTCTAACTTGCCTGGCCCATTGACTAAACTTAATGCGACTGCAGATGTTTTAACTCGATCTAAACGTGATCTTTATCCTGTGCATTTTCCTCCCAAGAATAAAGTTAAAGTTACTCCTCCTCCTCAATCTCTTTTCCTTAAAGCAGGACATGTACCAATTTACCGTACTCCTCCTTTCCGTTCGTCATGCTGTCAAGAATGGCTAATGTATTGCATTCATTATCTTCATACTGTTGATACTCATGGTCCATGTCCTGGACCCCCTCATATTATGGTAAGTTATGATCAAACTGCTTCACAAGCAGCACCAAAATCTCATGCTTTACACCGTCAGTCGGCGGCTACGTTACGCAAACAATTTTCCCTTACTCGTGAAGCCGCCCGACAAATTGTTAAGCAATGCTCACAATGCTTACCTCACCTTCCTGTTCCACATTATGGTGTTAATCCTCGTGGATTATTACCTAGTCATTTATGGCAAATGGATGTTACTCATATCCCGACTTTTGGGAAATTACAGTTTGCTCATGTCACTATTGATACTTATTCTGGTTTCCTCTGTGCTACAGCACAGACCAGAGAAGCTACTAAACATGTTATCACTCATTTATTACACTGTTTTGTTTTCATGAACCTTCCCAAAATTATTAAAACAGATAATGGGCCTGCTTACACTAGTGCTGCTTTTGCAACATTTTGTAATTCATTACAAATTACCCATATTACAGGCATTCCATATAACTCTCAAGGACAAGGTATTATAGAATGTGCAAATAGATCTTTAAAGCTAACTATTGAAAAAATAAAAAAGGGGGAATTATATAGAACAACACCACATAGCCTTATAAATCATGTTTTGTTTATTTTAAATTTTCTCACTGTTGATAAATTTAGCCGCTCTGCAGGGGAGAGGTTGGTGTTTGAGCAAAGATTGGCCTCTCAATCTCTGGAGGTCCTCTGGAAAGATCCGTTAACCAGCACTTGGTATGGCCCTGATCCTGTGTTGATTTGAGGACGTGGTCACATGTGTATCTTTCCCAGATCAGCGCCTGGACCTCGCTGGCTTCCTGAGCACTTAGTCAAGCAAATAGATTGCTCGCCACAGCTCACAACTAGTTCAGAAGATGAAGAAGCTCTGCATCTCTCCCGAAAATTTGACAGGGTTGATTCAGAAAAAGAAGAAGAAGAGGAGACCACTTACCAGGACGACTCAAAGGAGTGATGTTCCAACCTGGGGACAAATTAAACAATTGGTTTCATGAGCTCAAGAGTCAGTGAAACAACAGAATAATCCTGTTACACCTGTAACTTTATTTTTGGCTATGTTGGCAACCATTTCATGTGTTCCCTCTGTTAATGCAGCAACTTACTGGGCCTATGTACCTGATCCTCCACTATTACAACCCATATCTTGGTCTGAAGCAGAGTTTCCTGTATTTTACAATGATACTGTTTATGGGCTTCTTATTGGGAATATAAAACAAATCAATATGTCTGTAAATTATACTAACTGGTTTAGTACCCATCCTGTCTGTCTTAGCCCATTGAATCTGGAAACTGGATGTGTAAAGGCTATTAGTTATGAGCATACAGATGTTTATGAGGGAACGGATCAATCAATTAGTTTGTCAGCCTCTCCAGGCATCCTTCATTTTACAGGAACCAACATTACTCTTACATGCCCGGCTACCAGCCGACGAAAGGATCTTAAGGATACCATCATTTGGTATAAAAATGGCCAACCTATTAATATTAGAGGTCGAATCTCATACACCTCACCACTTAGGGATTCCGCTATTACTATAGCCAAGGTTACAGGTGAAAATTCAGGAAATTATTTCTGTATGAAGCGTTTACTTGGAGGACATGGGATACTTATAGCTGGACATAAGGTTACTATTCTTAACAGAATATCCAAAAATCAATTTCCTCCTTTTATGACCGTTAACTTTCCTGAATCCAATTTTGAACATTGCAATGCATCTTGGAATAATAACAAAATATGGTGTACTATAGATCATACCAAGGGGTCAATTCTTATCTCTTCTATTCCCATCATAGATAGGTTTATCACATTTCAAAAGAACTGGGATATATGGAAACAGGCTCTAACTTATTCCAATACACCTGTTATAACTTGTGTTGTTCCTCCATATACACTTTTGATTGGTTCTATTAACATTGGTAATTCTTCCAAAGGAGGATATAATATTAGCTATGTTAATTGTATTTTTAGCAGTTGTATGTTCCCTTCTGCAGGAACACAATCTGTGCTTATACTAAAGCAACCCATATATGTTATGGTGCCTGTACATCTGAGAGAACCTTGGTATGAAGATACTGGAGTACAGGCATGGGTGGAGCTCTCTGAAGCCTTGGAGAGAAGGAGACGCTTTATTGGGTGGCTAATAGTAATTTTACTTGCCTTGGCTGCTCTGTCTGCTACCGCGGCTACTGCCGGTCTTGCTCTTTCACAGAGTATTAATCATGGTCACTTTGCTAATCAGGTATCTCAAAATAACAGTCTTGCTTTATCTTTACAAAGTCACATATATTTACAGATTAATAACAAGTTAGATGAATTTAAAAACACAATTCTGGGGATTGGAGATTAGATGGCAGCATTAAAATTGAGGATGCCTTTAGCTTGTCATGCAAAGTATACATGGATTTGTGTTACTCCTTAAAAGTACAATGACTGTATTTGGGAATGGGAAAAAGTAAAAATGCATCTGCTGAGGGTTTGGTCAGATAATAATATTAGTCTTGATCTTAAGAAATTAAATGCTGTAATTCAGGATATACAAAATGCACATCTTGATGATATTTCGTCAGAAGATGTAATTCAAACTTTACTGGATCATTTAAAGTGGCTAAACCCTCACTCTTGGATTACTGGAAGGTTGTCAGGATTTATTACCCTGGTCATAATTTGCCTATTATTGATAGTAATCTTCTCATGTCTGTTTCGTATACTCATGCAACAATATACTACTCTCAGCACTAAGCTTCATGGAATTATTTTGCAGCAAAAATTAAAAAAATAAAAAAGGGGGACTTGTGGGAAGCAGTCAGCCTTGAGAGCAGGCTGCGGACATGCCAGGCATGCCACAGCTGCTCCAAGGGACTGTCCCTACTTGTTCCCCTCCTTTTTCCATTCCATGGGAGATAAATCACCAGGGCCCAGAAATCAGAAAGAATGTAAAATGAGACAAACAAAGCTGTCTCCCCCCTGCACGTGCAGGTTATTTTTGATGATTCTGGGTTTATGGGTTTTCTCCCAGGGAAGTTAACCTTGAGCCGAAATAGTCTGTAGATAATGTAAACCATCAACTGGCAACCTTCCTTTTTCTAGTCTATATAATCTGCAACTGTAACATAATAAAATTTGTCTTGCAACCATCAGTTGTCTTGGTCCTTCTGACCCCATTCGTCAGTGCTATTTCAGTTCCTTACCCCTTCCCTTCTGACCCTGGACAGTGAGATCCTCTTTCTCTGGCTGGTCTGCGGCACTAGATCTCATTGGTGTGCAAAGGGATTCATAGATGTAGACATGTAGTTGCTAAGAATAATGATCTTTGTTTATCTCATGCACCAAAACACCAACTAACCGGCAAAATAATCAAGTCAACATTGCAGAAAGGGGCTGGAAATCTCCCTACCTGCTCTCCCATTCTTCCCCATCTCATTCTTAATCAGGCTTCAGTCCAAATTCACTCCACCCGGGGCTGCATTTATCCTAAATGACAGTATATGAGAATTTAGACTGCTCTTAAAAGAGTTAGAAGTGGACAGAGAGAGTGAGAAAGTTACACATTTCAATGCATTTTCCTCCTCTGGTAACTGTTATTTGTCATTTAGCCATTTTTTTTTCATTTTCTTTAGTTCCCTTTGCCTGTTCTCCTATACCCAGTTAAACCTGCTATTTAATACTAGCCTTTCTAACTCTCATTCTTAAGGGTCCTACTTCAGTCCCATTACCAAGCTACTTGTGTTCCTCCTCCAAGTCTAAAGCAGTCTCTTCAAGCAATGATATATATCATTATCTGGTCCCAGACCTTGACTGATACTTTGTTATGCCTCTCGCCTGTTTGAAATCACCAATGTTTTTCATCGAGTTGTGAGGTTTTTTTCCTCCCTCCCAATCAAAAGAGGTCAGAAAAAAATCAGGAAAAATGACTTTCTCTCGAGCCTGGCATGCCAATAACCCTGTAGCATCTTAAAGAAACAAACCCTGCTCATGTCACTCTCTCCCTTAACATTCTTCAAAAACTTTCCAGGGTATAAAAACCTAATAGTAGGGCTTCCCTGGTGACGCAGTGGTTGAGAGTCCGCCTGCCGATGCAGGGGACACGGGTTCGTGCCCCGGTACGGGAAGA
>NW_020174266.1:1256853-1266400 GCF_003031525.2 Neophocaena asiaeorientalis asiaeorientalis | reverse complement strand
CCAAAAAAAAAAAAAAAAAAAAAAAAAAAAAACCTAATAGTAATGTTATGTTAACCTTTATTGTAAACTCACATGTGTGAAGCTCTGTACTAAATGCTTTAATTCTAAACCTCACAGCAACTCTACAAATTATTAACCCCATTTTATAGGTGGACAAGCTAAGGTTTAGGCTTTCCTACAGCTACAAGCTGGTATATAATGTATCTAACATGCAAACCCAGCAGTCTGACTATCAACTGGTCTTAACCACTTAGAAATACTGCCTTAAGTCTGGATGAAGTACTAATTCCTTCGTTAACATATTAAGACCCTTTCAATTTAGGTACCAAATTACCTTGCACATACTTTCCAACTGCTCTTACTCATGCAGCCTACATTTATTCATCACCAAATATAGACTGAGCACATACTATATGCCAGAAACTAGGCTAAATATTATTACAATAGCCATTGCAATCTGCTTATACACAATGAACTACATTTTTTGTGTTTGACTGTGATTTTACATGTACAGTAAAATTGTCTGTAATGAGCTTATTTTTCTTCCTTTCACCCACTCCTTCTGGAAGAGTTTCTATATACCTTTCAAGACTCAATTAAAATGTTATTTTCTACATGCAGCCTTCTGCAACTGTTCTAGATGAAATGTCTCCTATGGTGTCATTGCAGTTGGCACCCACCTCCTATACTCCTTAAGGATCTATCTATCTATCTACCTATCTATCTATCTATCTATCTATCTATCTATCTATCTATCTACCTCTCTACCTGTCTTCTGCTCTAGAATGTAAAGAGCATAATCCATGTCATGCTAATATTTCTACTTCCTTGAAGAATGTCTGACAATAAATATTCTGGAACAGAATCAGTCTGCTATTCTAAGGTCTGAGACAACTTACAACTTTGCTTGTATTTGCAAATATCCTTTACTCTAGTACATTTTTAAGAGATTTAGTCAATAGGAACCCATATTCAAGGGTCTTCCAGTTTAGTGAGAACAGTCAAACAAATTATTAATTGCCACAATAGAGAGATAAATATCATGGTAAAGGAGAATGGAGGAGGAAGTCATGGATATCTTCTGGAGGAATCTAAAAATGCTTCTTAAAGAAAATGATAAACTGTGCTAAGACTCAGATGGTAAGTAGGTATAACTAGGTCAACAATAGGGTAAGCACCTTTTAGGCACACAAATATCTAGAGACATATGTGAACAAGGTCTATTAGGGATCCAGGAAGTTCAAAATTATGGGAATGAAGGTATATAGAAGAGAGTAAACTGAAATAGGGTTAAAGTTCAAAAAGAAATTATAAAGCGTCTGACATTCCATGCAAAGGAGTTTTGTTTTCTCCACTAAAATAATGAAAGCATTTTACATTTCAGATGGAGTATCAGTTGTTCAGTCATAAAGATAACTCTCTCAATAATGTGAAGGATAGAATTTTCATAGTAGATTGAGCTTAGCACCTAGAAGACTGTCATCACCCCTCTTCTATATGCACATACAGTTGATTTAAAGGGGTAGAGAAGACTCTTATGTCAAGAAACACAAAGCCCATGGCCCTTCCCTTGAGTGATACTTCTCTGTGAGTTTTTTGTTCCAAGCCAGTCTCCTATTTGCTCTGCAGTCTCCTCACTTGTTTTGCTTCCCAAGGAAACTTTGGGTTTTCTTATGCACACCTTCTATATAAGGAAAGCCTAACCATGCTTATCGGGGTCCTTGAAGATTTCAAATATTTCCAATCTCAGAACAAAAATATCAATTTCCTATTCTAAGACATTCTTTACTCTTTAAGATGAAGGTTAATTTTGCTTGCAGGTGACAGAAAACTGACTTAAATTAGCTTGTGTGAATTCATTTTCTTATATAATTAGAAAGTCCCAGAGGGCTGAATATGGCCAGGTAAAAATAGAACAATGGCCTCAAATTGCCAACAGGACTCTCTCTCTCCACCTCTTGGCTCTACAATTGTCCCACCTTATTTTTACATACTTTCTTCATATGGTAGCAAAAGTGGTGACTAGCAACTCTATGTTTACATATTCCTCACAGTCTTCATCACAGAGGGACATGTATGACCTTCTCCTCACAAGCTTCAGTAGCAAACATCCACAATGGTGTTTATCAACATTGTTTGGATTTATGTACTTGACTCTGAACCAGTGTTTGTGTCCAGAGGGTTATAATGTATCAGGATTGGCCTGTGGGCAGTGACTTGATGAAGTGGGCTTATATCAACCTGACAGAGCCAATACTATAATTTTCTCCACAACTCCACATTTAGTGATGTTATGTTGGGAGCTTAAAGTCAGCCAATCATCTTGTTTGTTCCCGTATCTGATCTGACTCAGGGCCCTTCTTGATGTGTGCATGCATCCTTCAGCCAAGATGAATTCCAGTGTGAGGTTTCTGGGAGGTTGACAGAACATATCACAGCAGATATTATGGGCTAACATCCCCTCTCTTTTTTACCCCTCAGGAGGATTTCTGTGCATGTGAAGTCCGGGAGGTCTCCTTGACTCGATGAAAGATATGGCCATCTTATCTTCTTACTCCAGCAGAGCTTAGTTCCTCTCTGCTCCTGCCTTTATTGTTTTTCTTGAAATGTCAGGGAGAGACAAGCTCCAATTGCATATCCTCACAAACTCCATCTGCTCATCTACCTTCTACCTCAAGACTGCCAGTATCAGGCAGATTCACTTCCCTGGCCTGCATTACTACACAAGCTTATGCTTATTCTCTGACTAGCCCTACCATTCTAAGTGTTTGTGCCCTCTTGAAACCACACCTCACATGGGACTTGAATGCAGTCATACCTCAGATGGGACTCAAACCCGCAATGTTCCAACTGAAACCACACAAATTTTCTCAGGACTCAATGAAGTTCAGGTTCTTTATGTCTTGGCACAGAAGGAATTCAGCAAGAGGTAAAGTGATAGGTAAGAAGTAGATTTATTAATATAGGATGTTTGTGAGGTATACAAGTTGACAGGCAAGAGGGCTCTGCCCTGAGAACTAATTTTTATAATTAAAGGAAAAGTGGGGAGGGAAACAAGATCAATTTCTCCCTCATTTGTTGAATAGATGGCAGGCTTACATTATTAGCTCCTCCTTCACATCAAGTGGGAGAGTTTTTGACCCTATGTGGTCAAACCAAGACTGTCATGGTACTATTTAAATCAGCAGGAGGGTGCTTACATATACTAAAATATGTTAGATCATCTCAAGTTTCACTATAATGAGGGTCTTCTACTTTGAAATGTCACCTTTCCCTTATATTCCTGTCCTTGTTATGTGCAAAAGTGCATGTCCTTAGGATCATTATCTTGCTGACCTCAACCAGCAGGATGCAGGTCCCATTTTTTCACTTAATGACCTGGGGCATATCTTGTGCTTTTATTTATGACTTTATTGTTGAGCAAGCCTGCTTCCTTTCATGACATTCTGATAGCTTTCCCAAATGATCATTAACTTGGGGACAGGTTAATGGTTTAACAGTTGTTTCCCCAGATTCCCTAAATTTCCCTATCTGTAATCCTTTAGTGTGATTTCTAAAACTACCTGTGTAACTATTCTAATCTACCCCTATCACTCTGGAAAGAAAATAACTATCACATGCAAACATAACTGTCCCTAAGATCCCAAGCAGATTTGCTGTTGCACCTCTCAATGAAAGGTAGACAGAACTGGGATAGAATTTGGTGATATGGAGTGAGCACATCTGAGGACTGCTTGGGTATCAGCAGTCTAGAAAAGACAGCAGCGATGGGGAAGATGGTCTAAAACCAGCAAAGTAGCACTGGGCATATGAGCAGAGGAGCCATAGAACACCAGTTAGCAAGACATCCCTATGGTGTTAACCAAATACCAGAGACTGCAATAGAAGGAAGTAACCTTAGCTAGTTACCAAAATCGGGGAAAATATCTAAAAATTCCTCTGGATTATCAAGATTAACAAGGAATTTTCTAGAAATAAAGGCCTACCTAATAGTCAGGGTGTACAGATGTGGAACACTTAGATTCAGTTTCTTACTATAAAATGTGACCACAGTTTAAATCACCTGCTGTAAAATTTGTAATGTTTGAGTTAAAATTAACTTAAATTTAATAAGGCTTAAAGGTTGTAAAAACAGTAGAGTAATTTATTATAAGATTCTCTTTCCTAATTATGAAACTTTATGCTACAAATTTTTCTAACTGATTGTGCAACTCTTTTTTAAAAAAACCTTCACAACTTGTCTGTTTCTTATTAGGCAAAGACTTAACTCTGATTTGATATATCTTTGTGGTCTGACCCTGCATCTCTCTCTAGTCTAATCTTCTTTCTCCTGTATATCCTGAAACATGGTTTTATAGGAATTAATGTATATCAAGGAACATAAGCTGTGTATGCCTCCTATGCTGTTCCCTATGCCTGGGATGCTACACAAGGCCTTACACTCTCCATGTGGTAACTTTTTTTTTTTTTTTTTTTTTTGCGGTACGTGGGTCTCTCACTGCTGTGGCCTCTCCCATTACAGAGCACAGGCTCCGGACGTGCAGGCTCAGCGACCATGGCTCACGGGACCAGCTGCTCCGCGGGATGTGGGATCCTCCCGGACGGGGGCACGAACCCATATCCCCTGCATCGGCAGGTGGACTCTCAACCACTGCGCCACCAGGGAAGCCCCATGTGGTAACATTTTTAAGAAATAACTCAGTTTTTATATTTTTCTGAACTTATTCCCTTCTTGCTCACTCCCTTCTGCTCCAACCTGTTTATAAGTGGTATTAGGTCTAACCTCTCCTCTCTCCTCCTAAGTAACGTAATAAGAGTATTCACCATGATGTTGACATTTTGACTTTATGCATATCTTACTGACTAGATCATGAGTTCCTTGAGAGTAGGGGTTTCTGTATAATAATAATTTATTAAACATGAGTTAATTTGAAGAATCAACATATGATGTTTAAACTTTGAAAATATTAGAAACTCTACCAAGAAACATTTTAAAGTTCTATTTTTAAAAATGATTATCAGTATCCAGACTTCTAAGATTCATGTTAAATATTATAATTTTGTAAGGCCCTACATAAGTAGATATTATGTAAAAAAAATAAATTGTTTTGTTTTTTACACCACTATTCATCAAGCAGGAAGAACATCCCAGAGTAATACAAACACATTACCAAATATTATAATTAATTGATTCTAGATAAAGAAGACATATTGAATTGCTAATTATGATATTCACATCAACAGAGCAATGGACATTCAGTAGATAAGTTGGAAAATATCTCTTGTTACATGAGGAAAATATGACCAAAGTAATTCCAGCTGCACCAACAATTAATCACAATAATTTGTAAATCATTTCAAACACCAAACGTGCAGTCATTTTTTCCCAAGAAGAATAATATTTTCATTGTGGTAATTTTCCTGTAACAAAGGGTAACATTAAAGCATAATTAATTTATTTTGAAGAAATACATATACATATGCATATATATATTTGGTATTTACCCAAGAGTTACATTCATCTTATGAAAGATAGCTATAAGACTACTAATCTCACTGACATTTAAAAATCATAGTGTTAATTTTCAAAAGCAAACCATGCTGAAATTAGAAGCTTAAATATGTATTTGTTAGTATTATGGTCCATTAAATGTTATGACTAAATATTGAATGTGGGAGGAGCATGAAATACAGTAACTTAATGACTCACTGAGACGTTGTTGCTGAATATTTAATCAACACTAATCAATCAGAGTGAAAAAGAGGTGGAAACTCACTAGTCATATCTGATGGCCCAAGAACTACACCTCCCCAATTTGATCACTGTCAGACTTACTTGCTAAATTCGAATTAAATGTTTGCCAAGATTCTAATATGAGCAAAGCATTGTAGAGAGCTCAAAAACGAAACAAGACATAGCCTTTACCCTCAAGAGGCATATAATCCAAAAGAAAATATGAATACATTTACAAGTTCATTCCAATAAACATGTTTTAAGCACCTATTATTTCTAAGTCGCTGTACTAGGATCCATACCAGAGAGGTAAAAATGACCCGATTACTAGAAATGTTACTCTCATCAGGATATCTAATTTCTAGAATGTGCGCTTGGGTAAAATTGACTGCTTTATTCTATACTGTTTCTTTTTTCTTTTAATGGCAGTGAGAGAATTTCTCTTAAAATTTGAAAGTAGAGTCACAGAAGCCAGCACTCAGTAAAGACATGGAGGAGCCCAGATAAACAAAAAGAAGGAAGTTTTATAACCAATGCTACAGTCTACATGGGCTTGGACAAGACCTAATATGATCCTAAATGACTACAAGTCTTAGTCACTAGAAATACCTTGTAGACAGGTTATGTCTCATACTAATGAGTTCAAAGTCAAAGGGTCAATAAAGAGAGAAAAAACTCATCTGTATCACAGACTCACTAGAACCACAGAGTTCAATGTGGCAAACCAACTAAATTCATATGTACACCAACTATGTTAAGGAGTATATGTTAGACTGAGTTGTAATAACCTTAGTCCTGTAATCTCTGTTCCTTAATTAAGATTTATTGACTTGCTTATACAAATTCTGATGTGAGTCGGAAGATGAGATCTCTAGTGATGTTGCCCTGTTTGAAATGATTTTTTGATTCAGGCTGCTTTGAATTGATTAGGCTGCCATATCAACATGTTGCTTCTGTAGGAAAAGGAGAAAAGAAGAGTTGAGCACCAACTGTTAAATGTTTCATCCTGAAAGTGACATTTATTATTTCCCTCATATTCTATTAGCCAAAGAAGTCACATGACCATACCTAACTGCAAGGGAGCTGAAGAATATAGAGGAGTATATATAGCTATTCAATAATCAGTAAATGTCTGTGCAGCACTGACAACAAATGACATCTCCAGTAAAGAGATGGAGATATCAGCAACACTTACTAGATGAAATAGCAGAGACCTGTTAAAGGAGCGCATACATTGTGTGAAACAAATTGTAACCAAGGAGGACCATATGGTGCCTTCTTAAGACATACCCTTCTCTTATATCCTCTGCTTTAGCTCCTCTATGAAGTACCCAGATAATAGTATTTGATGCACATTTCCTGAGTTGTTTTACAAATGTTAAAACCCCCACCAAATGGAAGAAATTACTTGATGACCATGAGCACATAGCCCACAGACCTGCTGGTACCTAAGGATTGAAAACATTAACCCCCTTTTTTTTTTTTTTTTTTTTTGCGGTACACGGGCCTCTCACTGTTGTGGCCTCTCCCGTTGCGGAGCACAGGCTCCAGATGCGCAGGCTCAGCGGCCATGGCTCACGGGCCTAGCCGCTCCGCGGCACGTGGGATCTTCCCGGACCGGGACACGAACCCGTGTCCCCTGCATCGGCAGGTGGACTCTCAACCACTGCGCCACCAGGGAAACCCCATTAACCTCTTTGACACCACCCTATTACCTCACCATCAGCCAATCAGCATTGTGCATGAGCTGATCACATACCCTGGGACTCCTCCTCCCTCACCTTGCCTTTAAAAATACTTTGCTGAAACCCATTGGGAAGTTCAGGCTTTTGAGCATTAGCTCTCCTGGACTCCTTTTATGGTGCCTTACAGTAGATGCTGCACTTTCCTTCACCAGAACCCAGGGTCAGTGGATTGGCTTTACTGCACGTGGATGAGCAGACCCAAGGTTTGGTTCAGTAATAATTTTTGTGCCCAACATGGAGCCCAGTTCCAAGTGGCCATCTCACTCATAGCACACCAGCCCTTGTCCAGCAGCTGCCTGAGCACATTTGTGTCAAGGACAGCTCCAAGTACTCACTGCTGACCAGGCATTTTTGGCCATGATGCCTTTGATTTTTGTGGTAAAGGGAGCAAGGCACTGGAATTGACCGTTTGAGACTTCTTTGGTAAGTAACACAGCTCATGTGTGACAACATTAGGGTATCCTTCCCTATTGCATTGGCTTTGCCTATGATGGAACATTGGTTGCTATTTTCTTTTTTGGACTAAGTCTTAGTCATCAACTTCATCTCTGATGGGGAATTGATTGGGTTTCTCCACTTTGGACTCAAGCTTTGTTTTTGGTTTTGCTTCTGACTGATGAGGCACTGATTGGGAATCTCTCTAACTGGGACTAAGGAACTGTGACCCTGAGAGACAACTTTGCATCGCATTGGTTTGTTTGCTTGCTTGATATTTGACAACACCTGCCCTGAATAATTAACTATGGGTAATCAGAGCTCTTTTCCATCTGCTAGTTCCCTTAGGGTATATTTTGCAAAACTGGAAGATCTTAGCTATGCTCCCACAAATGAAAGAAAATGATAGTTTTATTGTAACACTGTTTGGCCTCAGGTCTCTCTGAGATCTAGAGAAAAATGTCCTCTAATGGCTCTGCTATTATATCAGAATGAGCATTTTGGTATGTGTGTGTGTATATGTCTTGTTACCTGAGTCCAAATCCTGTTCTCTCTTCCTGGTTTTGACTTTCATTAAATGGTATTAGTAACTTGAATGCTGATTCATGTTTCTCTGAAAGTAAGGCATGTGAATGTGAGTGAATAGTATGTATTATTGTCTATTACTGTTATTTGTTTTTTAAAAATCCCTGAAAATGACCATGATGGCTGGTTTTAACATATGTACTTAGAGGAAGCATGTTTTCTAGGAGGAACTTGCATTTCCTTCCCCATGCCTTTAAAATGTAAATGTTCTACCTGGGCTCCCAGGAACTCATCTGATCTTGTGTAGTGCCTAAGACTGAGAAAAACAGAGAGGGTGTTTTAAACTTACAAATTAAATACTTCTAAATATAAAAGAAACTGGTCAGAACAAATTTCAAGTTCACTTGATCTAGGAAATTCTCAATATTAAATTAATATCTGATATTAAACCTTGCTTAAACTTGTTGGTTTATTTAACAAAGACATGTCTTACTTTTATTGTACCTAGGTTTACCAAAGACCAATAAGTTCATGTTATTCCTGTTACAGAGTTTGTCAACAACAACAAAAAAAAACACAAAATTTAAATTGGTATGATTTTCATAAGTTATAAAATAAAGGTAGATGAGATATGATTTTTCAGGTGAACTCTTTTAGGAATAATTATGTTTGGGGTATATCTATTTAAAGTACTTTCTGTGATTTTTGGTTGTGGGGCCTTTAGGGACTTTCCACCCCCTCACTTGTTCCCGTAAACCAACCTCTTGCGCCACTCCTTCTCCCTATCGAAACAATTCTTCTCCCTATCGTGCGCCACTCCTTCTCCCTGTCGAAACCAATTCTTCTCCCTATCGAAACCTCCCGGATTCCACTGCTTTACCCCTTAGAGAATATGGCCCCCCAATAACCACGGGAATAGGCCCCTTCAATACTGGCCCATTTCCTCTGCAGATCTTTATAACTGGAAGATGCATAACCCTACTTTCTCTGAAAATCCACAGGCTCTTACTGCTCTAATAGAGTCTCTTGTCTTCTCCCACCAACCCACCTGGGATGATTGTCAACAGCTCCTCCAGACTCTCCTCACAACTGAGGAGAGGCAACGGGT
>NW_020174266.1:1190757-1256672 GCF_003031525.2 Neophocaena asiaeorientalis asiaeorientalis | reverse complement strand
TTAGCTGAGCAGATTGCACGAGAGTGCATTCCATGTCAACAGGTAAACTCCCATAAAGGAAAACTTGAGGTCGGAAAAAGGCTCAGAGGAGACCGCCCAGGAGCCTATTGGGAGGTCGACTTCACTGAAATACGCCCTGGAAGGTACGGTAACAGGTATCTTCTAGTTTTTATAGATACCTTCTCAGGATGGGTAGAAGCTTTCCCGACGAAGAAGGAGACAGCTAGTGTGGTGGCCAAAAAGATCTTAGAAGAAATTTTCCCCCGATTTGGGGCACCAAACGTAATAGGATCAGATAATGGTCCCGCTTTCATCGCCCAGGTAAGTCAGGGTGTGGCCAAATACCTGGGGACTGATTGGAAATTACATTGTGCCTATAGACCCCAGAGTTCAGGACAGGTAGAGAGAATGAATAGAACCCTAAAAGAGACCCTAACTAAATTGTCCATAGAGACCGGCGGTACAGATTGGACGGTGCTCCTTCCCTTAGCCCTGTTCCGGGCTAGAAATACCCCCTCCCGCTATCACCTTACTCCATTTGAAATACTATACGGGGCCCCACCTCCTCTTTTTACGCCAAGGGAGAAAATAAGTCCTGACTGCCAGAATAACACTGACTTATACGCTAGGCTGTTGGGACTCCAGATGGTCCAAAAGGAGGTGTGGTCCCAGCTGGCAGAGGCTTACCGTGGAGATTCCGTGTACGTCCATCGGCACCGAACCCAGACACTAGAGCCTCGGTGGAAAGGACCATACATCGTCCTGCTCACCACCCCCACGGCTATAAAGGTAGACGGCATCACTGCGTGGATTCACGCTTCACACGTGAAGGACGCGCCAGCATCTGCATCATCTGAATGGCGAGCCCAAAAGACCAGCAACCCGCTCAAGCTCAAGCTCTTGCGATCATCAGACTTATAACTGGTGCATCGGCTCCTAATAAACCTCTTGCGTGTTGCAGCGGCTCTCGACTCTTGGCGGTTCTTGGGCGAGTTGGAATCTCTCGCAGACCGTTTGGGTCTAACAGTAGCAACTCTAAGATTGGCTTCAAAGGTTATAATGGCAGGGAGCTGAGTATGCAAGGGAAAAGGCTGACCAGATTTGCTACAAATAACAAAAAATATTTGCTTGTATAACAGTTGTTGACAAAAAAATAAATAAATAAAATCACAACTTTAAAGTTGAGAGTTATGTTTTATCTGGTGGGAGTTTTTAGGACTTCAAGCCCAGAAGGCATCATCTCAAGTAACCCTGAGAGAAATGCTTCAAGGAGGCAAGGGGAGAGCTACGGTATACAGGAGTTTTGCAACAAAGGGCAGGTAATTGGAAACATCAAAAGATTACTGTTAATTAAGGAAAACCGGACCTATCAATTTAAGGAATTTAGCATTTTTCTATGTATGGGAAGATGCAAGAGTCTGGGTTCACTGAAATCATTCCTTTGATATGTACCTCAGCTATCTGGGGCCAGTAATCCTCTGTTTTCATATCCTGAGTTTCCTCAGGGCTCACGCTAGGGAGTGGCTGCAGTCTGATGGCTGTTAGATGGCAGGTATCCTTTCCTTCCTGAGTTCCCTCAGGGCTTACCAGCTCACCATAGGCTGTGGCTGCAACTGCTGATGACTGTGTCATCCTTTAGTTTACTGATACGGCAGGAAATATTCCATTTCTCACAGTTCAGTATATAAAAGTTTCTATCCAGACCATAATCTCCCTGGGGCATTTATTAAAAATTTTTCATGCTTCAGAGATGAAGAAATCAAGACCTGGAGAGGGTTGGTGGCTTTTCCAAGATAAATGCACCTGGAAGGTGTTAGGGCTAATACAGAAACCCAAAACTCTGGAGGTCAGAATCTTGGTTTATTCTCCTTTTCCATCTATATCTGCTGCCAGGGCTGCAGCCACACTGTCAATACTGCCAACCCCATAGCTGCTCCAAGAAACTCCCTAGTTATGATAATAATCCCTAGTAATCATAATAATTTTCATCATTTGCTTCGTGTTGCTTGTGCACCAGACTATATTCAACACTTTATATAAATTATCCCACCTAATCCTTAAACATTGTATAAAATAAGCATGATCATTATCTCCATTTCTTAAATGAAAACTGAATGAGGAAGTTATGCACTTGCTCAAGATCACAGAACCAAGAGTAAACCTTGGTCTTTTTGATTTCAGGACCCAGGAATGTAAATCTTATTTTCCCAGAGCCAAAAGATCCCCTCAGCCTTCTTCCTGACCCACAAGTTCTAGGATTTCCAACACACCAAGAAGTGTTGCCACTCCCTCTTCAAAGCCTCCCTTTGGGCTTCCTATTGCCTGTAGTTTTAACTTCTGGAAACTAGGGAGAAAATTAAGGAGCAGGCATAGATTTAGAGACCTGAGGTTTCCAGATACTCCCCACAAAAATATATTCCTTTCCTTTATTTTCTCCTTGTGTAGCAAAAATTTTTCTCCTCTTTTTTTTTTTTTTTTTTCGGTACGCGGACCTCTCACTGTTGTGGCCTCTCCCATTGCGGAGCACAGGCTCAGGACGCGCAGGCTCAGCTGCCATGGCTCACCGGCCCAGCCGCTCCGCGGCATGTGGGATCCCCCCGGACCGGGGCACGAACCCGTGTCCCCTACATCAGCAGGCGGACTCTCAATCAGTTCGCCACCAGGGAAGCCCTTTTCTTCTCTTATTTCACCCTTTTGCTACATAACTGTCTGAGGGACCCATGGGCTTAATAAATAGCCCCACCCAAAACAACGTGAAGAACACAACCAGGTAAAAGTGGAGTTGTAGGAAACAAAGTACCACTGGCTTTGAGGAATTCCTAGAAATGGTTTTATTCTTGGTATCTTTAGCACTTATTCCTCTCTATGAACATTTGGTACCCTGTGGCCAGCCCAATCAATTATTCTATTTCAATCTTTCACAAGTGGTTCCAGAGTTTTTCAGAGCTCTTAATGTATCTAATTTCATGGTGTTACCATATACTTGTCTTCCATGCTATCCACGCCTTTTACTAAAATGGCAGAACTCGCTGTAAATCGTAGGATGA
Source organism: Neophocaena asiaeorientalis asiaeorientalis (assembly GCF_003031525.2). Taxonomy (NCBI): domain Eukaryota; kingdom Metazoa; phylum Chordata; class Mammalia; order Artiodactyla; family Phocoenidae; genus Neophocaena; species Neophocaena asiaeorientalis. Next base: position 1,253,625 of record NW_020174266.1, on the reverse strand, counting down.
ACTCTAGTCTCGTGTGGTCTCAATATTTAGAGACTGGATTTTTACTCAGATATAATAGTTTTGTGAAGAGCCAGCTGAGGGGTAAGCAGAAGAGCATAGTGGTCCAGAAGTCAGAGTTTCTGGGTCTAATCTTGTCCCTGTAAATATCTAATTTGGTTCATTCAGAAAATATCTACAGAGGAGTTGTCCCTTGCCAGTTGCTATGTTGATGACTATATGAACCCTCACTTTCCCTTTCTTTCTCTGCAACATTAAATCGTCAGCCTGCAAAATATCTCAGGTTCCTTTCAACTCTTACTTTCCTAGTGCATAGTGGGAAGCTTGTAAGCATGGTAAAACTTTGGTATGTAATCGCTGGTTTAGATGGGGTCTTTATTTATTTGGTGCTGTGAGAAACTGTGGCGGATAGGTTTGGTAAGAGTACTACAGAGATAAGGAAACAGATGGATTTCAGACTTCCCACCCCACCCCTTTCTTCTTATACCTCATTTTCTGTGCCCTCCATCACTGACACATTGGGTCTACCCTAGGGATAGAAGTAGAGTAATAATGATGCCAAAATATTGGCTCCCTATGCACCAATGTCAAACAGAAATACAGAGACAGAGTTTTGGAGGAAAGAGAAAGAGTAGCTGTATTTCTTTGCCAGGCAAAGAGGGAATACAGCAGGCTAGCACCTCCAGAAACTGCGCCCCCTTGGAGAAGAAAGTGAGAAGTTTTTATAATAATGGTTCAAAGAAGGCGTGATCAGCTCGTGGACATTTTTCCGATTGGTTGGTGGTCAGGTAAGTGGGAGTCAGCATCATCAACCTTCTGGTTCTTTTAGACCCAAACGGTCTACGAAGGATTCCAACTCGCCCAAGAACTGCCAAGAGTCGAGAGCCGCTGCAACACGCAAGAGGTTTATTAGGAGCCGATGCACCGGGGTTCCCTGAACCTCACGCAGGAGGCCGATGGGGAACCCCTAAAAGCGGAATCACATACTTTTTATAGGTTTATTTACTCATAGGGCGGGTATATTCTCACAATGATTGGGTAAATGTGGTGACTTTTGAATTCATTGGCTTAGGAACTTTTGTCCCACCTTCTGGCCGTTATAGTTGTCTGTTCATTGTGGCGGTTAGGGCGTATACCTGTTACGGGCAACTGGAAAATTACCCGCTGTCTGGCAAGTCCCCGTCAACTGAAAAACTCCAAGAATTGGTTTCGATAGGGAGAAGGAGTGGCGCACGATAGGGAGAAGAATTGGTTTACGGGAACAAGTGAGGGGGTGGAAAGTCCCTAAAGGCCCCACATTAGGACCTTGCCCCAAATCTGAACTATTGTTTCTCTTGACGCTGTTTCTTTCTTCTTTTATATCCCCTCCCTTCCCTAATTAAAAACTGCTTGAATCTGCCTGCTAGAACTCAGGGAACGTCATGGAGGCTGAATGAAGGCTATTTCCTGTAATCAAAGAAAAGGGGGACACAGAAAGCCTTTCTGCCCAGGAGCCCCACAGGGCACTGCTCAATATGACCCCCCCGTTTTTTGATACTCCCTCAATCTTGAGGAGAACAGGTGTTGGACAAATAAGGGAATAATTTTTTTGGATAGAGACATTAATCATAAACTCAGTTTTAGGGGTAATTGGTTTTAATCCTCATTTTAGTTTTATCTTTCCCCAAATCCTTCAGAGAATGGGGTGGTGACTTCTCTAACTACTTCCTCCTGAGGTAGCGTGTAGTCTTGCCTAAATTTTGGGGAATAGATACTGAATTAGAAATATTTGAGTTTCAAGTCCTGGATCCGTGTCTTACATTATTAAGGTCTCAATCCCTTGTTCCACCATTTTGGTGCAATAGACTCAGTTAGAGGTAAGAGGAGTGATAGCTAGAACTTTAGTAGACTAAATAGATTTCATTTCCTTAGGAATTCAGGAGAGTAAGTCTGAAGCCCAGTCTGGAATCAGCACTTCAGAGAGTCTTATTGTAGCCAGTTGTTTCCAAACCATTCCCTGTACGGGGAAACCCATCCAGGCAATCCTGAAGATCCAGAAATAGGAAGCTGACTACTTATCTAGCAGTTAGAATTACCAAAATAATCAGTATGTGAATCTATATATAGGTAAAATTTATGAGAAAAGATAAGACAACAGAACTTTCATTCCTCTTGTAGGAACAAATAATTGAAGTTTCCCAAAAGGTGAGATGTCTGCTTCTCAGGAGTCTGCTTGCTGGTTGTAGGCAATATTCTTGCCCTGGTGTGATGTACCTACATTTTTACTCCATCCAGTTTTAGAGAGGTGTAAGTAGTAAGAAGAATGTCATAGGATCCCTTCCATTTTTCTTTAAATGTTTGCTCAGGTCATTGCTCTTTTTCACTTTCAGCACCACCCAGTCTCCTGCTTTGATGGGATGCAAGAGAGCTTCTAGGTGAGGGTGAGACCTGTGGAACACAATCTCATACATAGCAGTTAACAACTGACCAATCTGTTGAACATACTGTTTGATTTTCCTTTTTCCTTCTGTGTTAGAAATGTTTCTCTTTCCTTACTCTTAGGAGCTAAGAATGGTCTCCTGTACATAATTTCATAAGGACTCAATCCTAGCCTGCTTTTAGAAGCCATCAGTATATGGAGGAGAGCAATTGGCAAGACCTTGTCCCATTTTGGGTGAGTTTTCTAGCATAGCTTGGTAAGAGTTTTCTTAATAATGTCCTTAAAAGAGTTTTTGTCACTTCCGATGCTTTTTCTGTTCTGACTGGAAAGGCCTCTATTCAATCTTGATCTAGGCATAATCCTCTTAAATCTTTAGCAAAATTTCATTGAAGAGGGTAAGAGAATATTTAAATCCTTGTGGCATAGCTCAGAGAATTCAAATTTGCAAAAATACGGAATGACTGCATCTGAAATCATTTCCACAATTGTCACCTAGTTTAACCATACTTACTCCATTTTGACTTTCAAATGTATTCCCCTCCTCAGTGTTAAAGCAGATGTTATTGTTATTAATTTCAGTGCTTTTCTAGATATGAGGAGATGCAAGAATTTGGACTCATAAGATCTTCTGTAAATATGTAAAGGCCTGTTCTGCCAGTTTTCTCAGAGCATGGAGTGACTCATTTCTGTTCTCCACCCTGAATTCATTTCAGTGGGTTTTGAAGGTCAGTGGCCACAGTAGCCATTGACTTAATCCTTGCAGAGGCAGAAGGCAAGTGCCAATTTTCAGTTGGCAGGGCCCCTTCAGGGTCATAATTTTGACCCTGGTTTGGGGGGCATTTCATGACTATTTCATCCCACAGTGCTAGGAATGTTCATTCTCAGGTCTGGTGAAGATTTCATTGATAGGTCACTCAATGTGCTATTATTGGACTTGTCCTTATTAACAGTGCAAAAAGTCTCTGGACCACCTGTCTTACTAGTCTCTTATGGTCCAGGAAAATATTCCCTCTTGTTGCTTCTTCCCATATCTAAAGTTACACTATTACAATCACTGATCTCACATGGAACTATACGTCATTTTATCAGAGGCTCAGTCACACATTTGGTAATGTAAGAAACAACAATTTTCTTAAAAAAAGGCAATATAGGAAACAATATAGCTAGTAAGGTCAATATAGTTAGTAAGGTCATAAATAAGAATGTAATTCAAGAACTTCTATTAGGTGCTGTCCAGTATATCCCAGGTCATATGACTTAGTCTGTTCTGTACCATCCTTATCCTTCAGGGAAATTATATACTGGCACTGTCCATAAGGCACCCAGCCCAGTTTCCTAGTGTTACTAGACTGATATCCTTAGTATGATTTAAATGTTCTCAGCATAGGGGAGTCTTTAAACTTAAATTACCATAGCCTGGTGCTAACTACATAAGCCTATCACACAATCATGGGAAGTTTTATTTCTTGGCTGAAATTTTGCTTGTTGCTCTGATTGAACTTGAGTAATAGAGGAAAATTCATATTTATGGTCAGGGTCAGAGCAGGTATTATTAATTGGCCAGGTGAGGGGATCCCAATCCCACTTAGTAATATCAATAGTGGCCTAAGAAGGACTATAATTTCTTTTTTCTAAAATAAATTTCCTAAGAGCCAACCAATTAGAGCCTTGGAGTGGAGAAATCCACCAAGGTAACCCAGAAGTGCTAGATATGGTGTTAGACCCAAACGGTCTACGAGGGATTCCAACTCGCCCAAGAACCGCCAAGAGTCGAGAGCCGCTGCAACACGCAAGAGGTTTATTAGGAGCCGATGCACCGGGGTTCCCTGAACCTCACGCAGGAGGCCGATGGGGAACCCCTAAAAGCGGAATCACATACTTTTTATAGGTTTATTTACTCATAGGGCGGGTATATTCTCACAATGATTGGGTAAATGTGGTGACTTTTGAATTCATTGGCTTAGGAACTTTTGCCCCACCTTCTGGCCGTCACAGTTGTTCATTCATTGTGGCGGTTAGGGCGTATACCTGTTACGGGCAACTGGAAAATTACCCGCTGTCTGGCAAGTCCCCGTCAACTGAAAAACTCCAAGAATTGGTTTCGATAGGGAGAAGAATTGGTTTCGATAGGGAGAAGGAGTGGCGCAAGAGGTTGGTTTACGGGAACAAGTGAGGGGGTGGAAAGTCCCTAAAGGCCCCACAATGGGTAACTGGCAACAAACCCAAAATTGGATTGATTTTTAAAACTAGCATAGAATCATGCCTATAATAGAAAAGCATTTGATTCATATGCAATGGTCTAAGAAGTCAAGAAAACATTATAAATGATCATTTGAGTCAGGTCCAGGATCTTGGGCTAGCTGTCTATTTCTGATGTCATCTTCTTCTCATCCTGGTGTGAGTGCAGTTTCTTCTCAGTTTGAGCATCTAAAGGCCCCACAATGGGTAACTGGCAACAAACCCAAAATTGGATTGATTTTTAAAACTAGCATAGATTAAAAAAATAAAATAAAAAAAATTAAAAATAAAAATAAAAAAACTAGCATAGAATCATGCCTATAATAGAAAAGCATTTGATTCATATGCAATGGTCTAAGAAGTCAAGAAAACATTATAAATGATCATTTGAGTCAGGTCCAGGATCTTGGGCTAGCTGTCTATTTCTGATGTCATCTTCTTCTCATCCTGGTGTGAGTGCAGTTTCTTCTCAGTTTGAGCATTGTTTTAAGGTGATTTTAAGGTCAGCAGTCCTCTCTATAGGCCAGTCCAGTGCAGGCACCATTTGTGAGTAGAAATTAATCCAAGAGTCAATTCCCTTCAGTTTCATGGTGTATGAGCTAGTTAAGAGTACCTGATAAGAGTCCTTGTGTCTAGGTTGGAGATAGTCCTTTAAATTATTTTTCCAGTATGCATAATCCCTTGGTTGCAGGTCATGAGTCATCTGATCTTCATCTAAAGTTAGATTGCTAAAATAAGCTTCAGAAACAGAGTGTCTTTAATAATTCAATTAAACTTTACATTAATATAACACAACAATGGGGAACTATCTGGGAGGTGAGTCTTAGTGAATACAGATTTCCATTAACAAAACTGGAATGTAATATTTACTGAAACAATCTTTCTCTCTAAAATTACCCTCATTTTTACCAAATATAACAAAATTAAGACTAGTTTGTTTGCAAAATAATTCTGGTCTCAATAAACTTGGCTTGTTGATTTATATAACGGTAATTGACCATATAGGCTTCCATATAGGTTTTTTTTTTTTTTTTTTTTTTACTTTGATGAAACTTTTATAAGGAGTTTCAGACTGAACTTTTAAAAGACCTCTCAAGGCTAGGAAAATCACGCCAAGGGCTTGTCACAGATTTTGCCTAACAGAACTAGGTGAATTCCTCTCTTTTCAAGGTCCCCAAAATACCTTGAGATTTCTGTACCTGTTAGTGAGGTAGCCTTCTTAATTTATCTGACAAAGCTGCTGTGAACCTAAGAGTTTCCAATCTCTGAAGGGAACAGATAGAGAAAAAAGATAAATGTTTCAGATAGAAGCAGATAAATTCTGCTTTTAAAGGTATAATTTACCGATTACTATAAACCATAATTAATTTGAGGGTAAGGATTTCCTTATACCTAGAAAACACAAATTCAAACAAGTAATTTTTCAGATAGAAACCATAAAAATTATAACCATATTCACCAGTTCACTCAGGCCTATGTAACTAATCCTTTTTGTTAACAGTTTTATGAAGCCATCAAGTTTCCCATTAGAATTCTTCAATTTCTTACCCAGTTTAGAATTATGGTCTGAAAATCAGAAACCTGTATTTATCCAAAAGTCCTTTCTATAAATCTTCTTCAAGAGGTAGAATTTTTGCAAAAGATTCGAGTGAAACCATAAATGTCTATAATGACGAAAGACTTTAGAAGGCATGTTTAAAATCTGATTACAATGCAATTGACAAAGTAACTTGGTTACTGCTGTGACATACAACACTTTCAGAAAATAACTAGAACTATGACTGATAACGTTTTACCAGGACATATCAGAATTTTATAAACTCCATCTAATTTCTAGAATATCTATATTAGTAACATTTGCCATATAATATAAACTAAGAAGATTTATTATGTATTTGACAATTCTCATGTAATTTAACATACCAAATGAATATAATTAGTATAATATCTCTCTTTGGGATGCTTCAGGGGCCTCTTGAAGCATCCCAAAGTTAGCTAGAGGTCAAAGAAACTTCATTACAGTTTGATTTGGAAGTTTTGTCAAAAATAGTCAGATAGGATCATAGGTCACTGTGAAATAATAGTTATTTTTGTAGCCAAAGTGGCAATAAAAGTTTTCAAAGGCAAATACAGATCTCTTAAAAGGTAAAGAAACTTAAAATCTGTTATCAAAGGCAGCTCAACATTTTTTAAAAAACTTGTCCTTTGAACAGAGAGAAAAAATACTTTCAAGTTTTGCAGCAGTTTACATTTAAAATTTATTTACTCACTTAAATTTTTTCTAAACTTAGTCAACCCTGATCATGCACAAAACTCTTTCCTTGGCATCCACTTTCCACAAACTTTCATCACTTTCTGTATCCATCGTTTTATTTTTCCATCCAGAAACAGCCAGTTGTAAGTCAGACCTATTTTCTTTTCCCTTAATACAATGCAATTCCATTCCTCATCTCCTCTTTACTGAAAACACACATCCTCCTTTCCTTAAACAACCATGAACTGTCCTTTATATCAGCACTCTGTAGATTGGTAAACATAAAACCAAATAATAATTTCTTGAAAAATGTGCTTTCTTATAGAAAATATCTCGTTGCGACATGAAACACATTTATTAATCAATCTAAACCTTTTGTTTATCTGTGAAAGTAAACCAGTGTTCAGTAATTAATGTTTCAGTAGTTTATTTTATTTGGAAATGGTCTAGTTATTCAATAAATTTCCATCATTTAACTTAATTTAGCACAACTCTAAAATTTCAAGTTGTCAAATATCTGGAGAGATTATTCTTAAGTAGACATTCCTAAAATATAATTGTTCCTAAAAATTTCATCCAAAGCTCTTATCTTATTTGCATTTTCTTTCCTTAAAAGTTTCTTCACATTGAGTTACTTTCCTTGCTGAAAACTTGCAACAGATATAATAAGATCTTATTTAGCTTATATTAAGCCTAGGTACAATAAAAGTATTATACTTAATGTTGATGACTCTAAAGACATGTCTATATTAATTAGATCAACAAACTTAAACATAGATACCAGGTATTAATTTAATACTGAATGTTTCCCAGTTCACATGAACCTGAAATTCATTTAGCTTAATTTCTCTTGTATTTACAATTGTTTGATTTGTAAGAGCTTACTTTTCTTTAAGCCAATTAAATTGGCCTCATTTACAAATTAACCTCAGAAATATTATCCAAAGACAGACACATACTGAGATATACATATATCCAGACAGACACAGTGAGAGACCTAGCTTTCTGCTTGAGGCTTAAAATGTCTCTCTATCTCTGTCTCTCTCTCTTTTTTTTTTTTTTTTTTTTTTGGCTTGAAGTTTTACTAATTTACTCAAGGCTGAAATCTCAGCCAAAGTGGGCTGTGTATCTCAAGGACATGATAAGAGTTAACTCCAAGTTTTTCTCCTAAGAATATTTTTGTCCTCTCAGGGACAGAATTCTGAAAAAGTATTTCAGTAAGCTAGCTTTCTCTAATTGTACATGCAAAAAGAACTCATTTTGTAGTTTTAAAAAAAGTTTTATTTTAACCAATTTTCTCCAGAGTCTAAAGAATACTGTGGCCATCCTGTGTCAAAAAAAAAAAAAAAAAAAAAAAAATAAAAAAAAAAAAAAAAAAAAAAAAAAAAAACTTTCTTTTCTTCATTGGATCATAACTATAGGTCGACCAGTCATTCAAAAATTTTCCCAAGGGGCTCCCAGGTAGGGGTGGAACCTCAGAGGAAATGTTTCCCATTTTGGTTTGAGCAGTTGGCAATAAAAGTTAGATGTTAACGTGCTCAAATGAAAACCTAAACCCTCACTTTGACAGCTGGAAGTCACACATAAAACATAAACCATAAGAGGAAACAGCAAAGAGATGCTCAAAAAGAAAAAGAAAAACATATGGTGGAAACCCACCCAAACTTGACTTCCGAGTCCTACTAGACCTGGACCTTTGCCCTAAGTGGCGCCTTACATCAGAATTTCCCTTTGCTGAGAGAATTCCACACTGGGATTTCCCTTTTCAGGGAAATGTGCAAATTGAAACTGATGTTTCTGAATGGTGTACAGTCAAAATCTCACAATTAATAATAATACTCCACTACCCCACAGCAGTATGGATAAAGGGTAACCTTGGGGCAGAGTTATCTTTTAGAATGATTTGTGATCCTCATTTTTGCTGTCATTAACTTAACTCAGGCTCTTATAAGTTTATTCCTGTATTAATACAACGGAGGAGAAATTTATCTGGGTTTCCTGCCTCAGTTCCATTTACTGTCCCCACTCCTTTTAAACCACCGTGTGCTTCTGCTTTTATCTTTCAATTCTAAACATGCAACTATAGACGTTCTTAGCTCCCTGTTGCCTCCCACACCTGGACCATCCTTTCCCCTGGCTCCACACTTCAGGCTAGCCCACACTGTACGCTTTCTATTTATAACTCGAGTCATTTCCACCTTCCTGTCTTCCTTTATACCAAGTGCCATTCTATGTATTCCTCAACAACCAATCCATGTCTTTGCTTCATCATGAGGATTATTCAGACTATCCAAAACTTACTCATCTTACTGTCTCTACATCCCAGTTGAAATAAACAAGTATTAATTTACCTATCAGTTGCAAAAACATGTTTCAGTAGCTGACAATATGCGTATGAATAAGCAAGATTTTAGCCTTCTTTCAGTATAATACAGTAAATCATCAAATACCCTTTAATTTGACCACAGTATTTATATTGTGCATCCGATGTTTTTTCATGAAACAATAATGTTAATGGTTAACTCCCTGTGATGTTTTTTATTGTATTCTATGTGTGTAAAAATGATGACTGCCAATTGACAAAATTGATTTCATATCTCACTAATAGGTCAAAAAAGAAGTTTGACAGCATTGATTTATAAGAGGAGAAAGAAATGTAAACCCTTGCTACTCAAAGTATGTTCTATGGAACAGCAGCCCCAACATCACTTAAAATCTTTATCTTTTTTAATATCTTTATTGGAGTATAATTTCTTTACAATGTTATGTTAGTTTCTGCTGTATAACAAAGTGAATCAGCTATATGTATACATATATCCCCATATCCCCTCCCTCTTGTGTCTTAGCACATTTGTTTTTCTCTTTCTGACTTACTTCATTCTGTATGACAGTCTCTAGGTCCATCCACCTCACTACAAATAATTCAATTTCTTTTTATGGCTGAGTAATATTCCATGTATATATATGTGCCATATCATCTTTATCCATTCATCTGTCAATGGGCACTTAGGTTTCTTCCATGTCCTGGCTATTGTAAATAGAGCTGCAATGAATATTGTGGTACATGACTCTTTCTGAATTATGATTTTCTCAGGCTATACACCCAGTAGTCAGATTGCTGGGTCATATGGTAGTTCTATTTTTAGTTTTTTAAGGAACTCTCATACTGTTCTCCATAGTGGCTGTATCAATTTACATTCCCACCAACAGTGCATGAGGGTTCCCTTTTCTCCACACCCTCTCCAGCATTTATTGTTTCTAGATTTTTTGATGATGGCCATTCTGACCAGTGTGATATGATACCTCATTGTAGTTTTGATTCACATTTCTCTAATGATTACTGATGTTGAGCAACCTTTCTTGCATTTGTTTGCAATCTGTATATGTTCTTTGGAGAAATGTCTATTTAGGTCTGCTAGAAATGCAGAATCTCAGGCTCTGCCTCAGACTTACTGAATTAGAGTCTACAATTTATATGCTCATTAAAGTGTGAAAAGTACTGATAAAAACAACCACATATAAAACATGGGAAGTATTAAATGGATGTATGTTTGGAGGATGAGAGAAGAAAAGGCACAGACACAAGGGTAACTTTTATTGAGCCAGGCAGTGGACTGGGTTCTTTCATATAACTTGTCAACTCCGTCTATTAAAAAAAAAAAAAAATGTAAGTTGGATATTGCCATTCTCTTTTTCTGAAGGGAGGATATTAAGGCTGAGAAAGGTTAAGAGTTTTAGCCTAGGTCATACAATTAATAAAAGGCAGAGACACAGACAGCAAACAGATTTGCAAAGCATATATCCTATAAAGGACTTTTATCCAAAACTTACAAAGAATCTTAAAACTCAACTATAAGAAAAAAAGTTTTAAAACTTAGTCAAAGGATCTCAATGGACACTTCAACAAAGAAGACATACAAATTACAAATAAGCATATAAAGATATGCTAAATGTCATATATCATTATGGAATTGTAAACTAAAACACCAGCTAGATACCACTGCACACCTATTAGAATGGTTAAATCCCAAAATAATGACAACACCAAATGCTGACAAGGATGTGGAACAATGGAAACTCTCATTCTTTGCTGGTGGGAATGAGAAATGGTATAGTCACATTGTTACCAGAGTTGCCAACAGACCCTTGCTCAAAACCCACCAACCTCTTCTTTAAATAGGACTTAACATATGTCTTTAAGTCACAGAATCTGAAAACAAAGAAAGGAAGCTATAGGAAGAGAAAAAGAAAAACTGCATAAAACCAGGTGAAATCAAGATGGTGATGAATTGTATCCTATGTTCTTGGATTGGAAGAATTAATATTGTTAAAATGGCCATACTATCCAAAGCAAACTACAGATTTAATGTGATCTCTATCAAATTACCCATGACATTTTTTACAGAACTAGAACAAAAAAATCTTAAAATTTATATGGAAACATAAAAGACACAGAATTTCCAAAGCAATTCTGAGGAAAAAGAACAAAGCAGGAGGCATAACCCTCCCAGACTTCAGACAGTACTACAAAGCTACAGTAATCAAAACAGCATGGTATTGGCACAAAAACACACATGTAATGGAACATAAAATGGAACAGAATAGAGCTAGAAATAAACCCACACCCTTATGGACAATTAATCTTCCACCAAGAGGCAAGAATATACAATGGGGAAAAGACAGTCTCTTCAGCAATGGTACTGGGAAATTTGGACAGCTGCATGTAAATCAATGAAGTTAGAAAACACCCACATACCATATACAAAAATAAACTCAAAATGGCTTAAAAACTTAAATATAAGACAAGAAACCATAAAACTCCTAGAAGAAAGCATAGGCAAAACATTCTCTGACATAAATTGTAACAATGTTTTCTTAGGTCAGTCTCCCAAGGCAATAGAAATAAAAGCAAAAATAAACAAATGGGACCTAATCAAGCTTATAAGTTTTTCACAACAAAGGAAACCATAAACAAAACAAAAGACAGCCTATGGACTAGGAGAAAATCTTTGCAAATAATGCTACTAACAAGGGCTTAATTTCCAAAATATACAAAGAGCTCATATAATTCAATGACAAAAAAACAAACAAGCCAATCAAAAAATGGGCAGAAGACCTAAATAGGCATTTCTCCAAAGAACACATACAGATGGCCAATAGGCACATGACAAGCTGCTCATCATCACTAATTATTAGAGAAATGCACATAAAAACTACAATGAGGTACCACCTCACACAAGTCAGAATGGACATCATTAAGAAGTCTAAAAATAATAAATGCTGGAGAGGGTGTGGAAAAAAGAGAACCCTCTTACACTGTTGGTAGGAATGTAAATTGGTTCAACCACTGTGGAAAACATTATGGATATTTCCAAATAAACTAAAAATAGATATGATCCAGCAATCCCACTCCTGGGAATTTGGGCAGATCCAAACAAAACTGTAATTTGAAAAGATACATGCACCTCTATGTTCATAGAAGCACTATTTACAATAGCCAAGACATGGAAACAACCTAAATGTTCATCGACAGATGAATGAATAACGAAGATAGTGTGTGTTTGTGTATATATATAGAATATATATATATATACATATATATATATACGCATATATATATACACATATATATATGCGTGTATATCAAGGATGGACCCAGAGATGGTCATACTAAGTGATGTAAGTCACAAAGAGAAAAGCAAATACCATATCATATCACTTATATATGGAATCTAAAATATGACATAAAAGAACATATCTACAAAACAGAAAGAGATTCACAGACATAGAGAGCAGACTTTTGGTTGCCAAGGGTGAGGGGGGTGGGGGAGGGAAGTACTGGGAGTTTGAGATTAGTAGATGCAAACTCTTATATATAGGATGGATAAACAACAAAGTCCTACTATGTAGCACAGGGAACTATGTTCAATATCCTGTGACAAACCATAATGGAAAAGAATATGAAAAATAATATATATATATATATATGTATATGTATATACAGTCACTTTGCTGTACAGCAGAAAGTGTTAACACATGTCAACACAACACTGTGAATCAACTATACTTCAATAAAATTTTTGAAAAACATGATGATGAATCTGACCTGCAACAGACCCCGAGTCTCATTTTGCACTGATTTTACTACATTAGCATACTAAATGACATATCAACTGGTGACCACAAGAAGTCACTGACACAGAAAGAAGAGAAGGGGGGGGGCACCCCATTTCCAGGAAAACCCTGCCTCTTACCCAGAAAACTATGTATATGCCTCCCAATCATTAATCTCTCTGCTTCCCCCCCATTGTCCTTACTCCTTAAAAGGAAATTCCTCTCTCCATTAAGGTGAGAAATTTATTTGTGAACCATGACCTCACTTCTCCATCCTCTGGCCATTGAATGAAGCTTGTGGTGCTTCAATCTCAGCTTCAGTTTTGTTTTCAGCTATATGAACTGGAATGGAAAAATAACCTCCCCACCAAGGCAGAGGGCCTCAGCGGGTCTAAGGCCCAAGCAGAAATACATACAACTTAATTCAGTAACAACATTGGAAAGCACAGTTTCTTACAAAGCTAACCATAGTCTGATTATATAATCCAACAGTCACACTCCTAGGTGTTTACCCAAATGAGTTGAAAATTTATGTCCACACAAAAAACTTATGTCCATATAGCAACTTTATTCATAATTCATAATTGCCCAAACTTAGAAGCTACCAAGACATCCTTCAGTGCGTTAATGGATAAATGAACTGTGGCACACCCAAACAATAGAATTTGAAAAGATACAAATTCTCTTCTACAGAAGAGAGCAGTGTAGTTTCGAACAGCAGCACCACCAGGTCCCTGATGGCCTTGTCATTCTTGTCTGCTTCTGCCTTCTGCCGCAGGGTCTCCACAATGGGGTAGCCAGGATTGATCTCCAGATGCTTTTTGGCCATCATGTAGCCCATGGTCGAGTTGTCCTGAAGTGCCAGGGCTTTCATGATGCACTCCATGTTGGCAGTCCAGCCTTTCAATGCTAAAAGGAAATGAGTTTATCAAGCCATTAAAAGATATGGAAGAAATTTAAAAGTATACCACTAAGTGAAAGCAGGCAGTCTGAAAAGATTATATTGTATTATTTCAACTATGTGACATTCAGGAAAAGGAAAAACTATGGAGATAGTAAACAGATCAGTGGTTATCAAGGGTTCAGGGGCAGAGAAGACAGGATGAATAAATGTATCACAGAATATAACATGGTGGTAAAACTGCTATATTATTCTGTAATGATCAATACATGACATTATACATTTTTCCAAACCCAAAGAATTGTTCAACACAAAGAGTAAACTCTACTGCAAACTATGGACTGTAGTTTATAATTATGTATCAATATTGGTTTATAATGACCCACACTAATGCAAGATTGTGAAAATAGGAGTGTGGGGCCTTTAGGGACTTTCCACCCCCTCACTTGTTCCCGTAAACCAATTCTTCTCCCTATCGTGCGCCACTCCTTCTCCCTATCGAAACCAATTCTTCTCCCTATCGTGCGCCACTCCTTCTCCCTATCGAAACCAATTCTTGGAGTTTTTCAGTTGACGGGGACTTGCCAGACAGCGGGTAATTTTCCAGTTGCCCGTAACAGGTATACGCCCTAACCGCCACAATGAACAAACAACTATAACGGCCAGAAGGTGGGACAAAAGTTCCTAAGCCAATGAATTCAAAAGTCACCACATTTACCCAATCATTGTGAGAATATACCCGCCCTATGAGTAAATAAACCTATAAAAAGTATGTGATTCCGCTTTTAGGGGTTCCCCATCGGCCTCCTGCGTGAGGTTCAGGGAACCCCGGTGCATCGGCTCCTAATAAACCTCTTGCGTGTTGCAGCGGCTCTCGACTCTTGGCGGTTCTTGGGCGAGTTGGAATCCTTCGTAGACCGTTTGGGTCTAACAGGAGAAATTTTGTAGGAGGGAGAAAACATGGGTTTTCTCTATGCTTTCCATGCAATTTTTCTGTAAACCTAAAAATTGCTCTAAAAAATAAGTCTTTTAAAAAATCAGAAGCAAAGCTAGAATTTGGACCCAAGTCTGTCTGATATGAAAGACTGTGCTCCAGAAAGATACCAAAAGGGCACTTGGAGGGCTTCCCTGGTGGCGCAGTGGTTGAGAGTCCGCCTGCCAATGCAGGGGACACGGGTTCGTGCCCCAGTCCGGGAAGATCCCACATGCCGTGGAACGGCTAGGCCCGTGAGCCATGGTCGCTGAGCCTGTGCGTCCGGAGCCTGTGCTCCGCAACGGGAGAGGCCACAACAGTGAGAGGCCCGTGTACCACAAAAAAAAAAAAAAAAAAAAAAAAAGTAAGTGCTTACAAATTAACTATAAAAGAAGCTAGACAAAATGACTTTCAGGTTCAAATGAACTGGGAAATATCCAATATTAAGTTGATACCTGGTATTAAAGTTAGTTTGTTTGTTGATCTAATTAATATAGACATGTCTTTAGAGTCATCAGCATTAAGTATAATACTATTATTGTACTAGATTTAATAGAAGTCAAACAAGACCTTATTATATCTGTTGCAAATTTGCCAGCAAGGAAAACAGCTTGATATGATGAAACTTTAAATGTAAATGAGATAAGAGCTTTTGAGTAAACTCTTTAAAGAGTAAACTCTTTAAAAATAATTATGTTTTAGAAATATCTACTTAAAATGATCTCTCCAAATATTTTATAATTTAAAATTCTAGACTTGTGCTAATTTAAGTTAAATGATGGAAGTCTGTTGAATAGCTAGGTCATTTCCAAAGAAATAAGATACTGAGACATCAATTACTAAACAGAGAAACTAAAGGTATTTAGGACTATTAATGAATATGTTTGGTACCAAACTGAGATATTCTCTATCAGAAAGCAAATGGTTTTAGAAATTATCACTGGTATTCATGTTCACCAATCTACAGAATGCTAGTGTAAAAGTTCATAATTGCTTACTTCTTAATTTTCACTAGAAATTAAGGTTCCTTAACAGTTGAGGATTCTATTTTAAATATGTCATAAAAGCCAATAGAACTAATAAAACATTTCAATAGGAAAGTAGAATGCATGTTTTCAGTAAAGAAGCTATAAAGAATGGAATTACATTTTATTAAGGGAAAAGATAGTAATTTTGTCTTAGAGATGGTTGGTTTTGGATGGAAAAATAAGGGACAAACTAACATGGATACAAAAAGTGATAAAAGGTTGTGGAGAGCAACCCCAAGAAAAAAGTTTAATGCATGAATTAGCTAAATTTAGATTGAATTTAATTAAGTAAATGGATTTTGTTTTTAAGTAAGCTAGTACAAGACTGGATTTTTATTTCTCTCTCTGTTAAGAGAACAACATTTCTTAGAGTGCTCCTTTTTGATAACAGATTTTGTGAGTTTCTGTGCCCTTAAGTGATTTTTTTTTAAATCTTTTTGTGACTTTGATTAAATGAGTAAGTATCGTTTCACAGTGACCTATGATCCTATTGTGTTTTAAAACCTTTTTGATACATTTAATAAACTTTCCAAAATATCAAATTCTAACTGAAGTTCTTTTAGCCTCCAGCTAACTCTGAGATGTTTCCAAGGAACCCTGAGACATCTCAGAAAGGAATGTTAAACTAATTATGCTTCTTTGGTATGTTAAATTACTTGAGAAACATTGAGGTTGCAGATGAACCTTAGGTTATAGTGTATGGATAAATGTCATTGATATAGATATTCCAAAATTTATATATAATTCCTAACATCTGATATGCCCTGATAAAATGTTATAATTCTAGTTATTATCTTAATGTATTACATGTCACAGAAATGTCCAAGTTTCTTACCAATTGCATTGTACTCAAACCTTTAACCATGCCATTTTAAGTTTTGCCCTTTATAGACAGTCATTATTTTACTCTGATGCTTTTACAAAATGATGATCCTCAAGGAGGCTCATAAAAGAAATTTTTTGACAAATATAAGTTTCTGAGAGCCTCTAGATAATCCATTGAACAGGGTAACAAATGACAAAACTCTAATTGAAAACCTGATGACTTCATCCAGGTCAACAGGAATTAATTACAAGGGATTGAATGAGCTGATAAATATGATTTATAACTTTATGACTTCTGGGGAGAAATATACCAGCTTTAATCTTTGTTTTCCAGAAAAATACTTTTCTCTTATGCTGTGACGTACAAGAATTTGATAAATGAAACATTTATCTTTTCCTCTCTATCTGATCCGTCCAGAATTTGGCTTCTCCATCTAGCTCTCCTGTGGACTTGATGGTTAATTACAACCAGATTACAACTAGTTATACTAATCATTGTTTTAATTTATTCTTTGTTTCCAAATTGCTTATGCTTTGTGTCTTTCTGCTGCACTATGACTTTGTCAATGTTACTAGCTTATATCCTGTCTATTTTATAAGATCATTGTCTCTTACAGTACCCAATGTGCAACCAGACCTCCAAAAAAATTGATGATGGCTAAACATCTTGAGGAAATAGATCACACTTATGACTCTTATAGAATAATTATAATAGTGTGATTCTAGGCATGGAAAGAAACACAGGGAAAAACATGTCCTGGATCACAATAGACTAGTAAGAGAGAGGATCCAGAGAATTTTAAATTATCAACAGGGCCTAATCCAGAAATCAGCACCTGGAGTTGGCATATCAACAAGAATCTTTGCCTAATCTGGGAAGAGCCTCCCAGTGCCATGGGACAAAACTGGTCATGAAATGCCTCCCAAACATTGGTTGAATTTATGATCATGAGGGGCACTGTGGACTAATGCTGCCTGCCATATCAGTAAACAAAAGGTGTCACAGCCATCAGTGATTGCAGCCACCCCCAATGGTGAGCTCCAAGAGAACTCAGGCTGGAAATAAGATATGCCTGCCATCTAGCTGTCATCAGATTGCAGCCACCCACAATGGTGCAGCTTGAGGAAACTCAGGATTAGAATACACAAGATGCTGGCCCCAGATAGCTGAGGTGCATATCAAAGGAATGATTTTAGTGATCCCAGACTCTTGCATCTTCCCATACATAGAATAGCACTAAATTATTTAACTTGAGATATCTGGTTTTCTTTAATTAACAATAATCTTTTGACATTCTGACTATCTGCCCTTTGTTGTAAAACTCCTGCCATCATTATTCCCCTTAGTCCCAAGCCCTACAGCTACAGAACCTGAAATTCTTCACTCAGGGAATTAGATTAGAGCCAACTTTTTTCCGTGTCTGCTGATGCTGTGGACTACTCTCACATGGTCCCTATTTCTGAGGCCCACTGAAACCCAGTCTAGGTCATCCGTGAATGTTCACAAGTTATCTCTTGAAGCCTGGAATTTTCTACTGCTCCTATTTATTTTGATTCTAGAGCTCATAATAACAATTCAGCTCTGGGTGAATATGCTGAGTTTGGTTGTCTCCTAGAATCTTTCCTAGCCATGTGAGGTAGGAGATAAATTTGGCTAAGGCTTTCAGAGACCCTCCTAGCTTCCAGGACCCACCTGCCCAATCTAGAGGAACAATAACCAGTACAACAGAGCCCAAGTGTAAGGTTGGTCACCTACAGGGAATATTATGTGAGCATGCCCCTTGAAGCCCTGAGTCTACAGCATCCCCGCACACAGCAGTAGATAATAAATCCAAAGATTTAGTCCAATATTTCCCCTTACAATAATGATATAATAGTGCCCTGTAAGTGACAACTAAACTAACTGTGTCCCAGAGGCTGTGATGTGAACTCAGAGCCTGATGAGCCTTTCTCTTTTTTTCCAGTGAAAATGAGATGGTGATCTGATGCCTAAGGCCTACATACCTGGTTAAGAAGGACAAGTGCTATCTTTTTTTTTTTTTTTTCCGGTACACGGGCCTCTCACTGCTGTGGCCTCTCCCGTCGTGGAGCACAGGCTCCGGACGCGCAGGCTCAGTGGCCATGGCTCACGGGCCCAGCCGCTCCACGGCATGTGGAATCTTCCCGGACTGGGGCACGAACCCGTGTCCCCTACATCGGCAAGCGGACTCTCAACCACTGCGACACCAGGGAAGCCCGACAAGTGTTATCTTAATGAGCCAATTGTTCGTGTCTTTCAGAGTTCATTATGTTTATTTTTCCTCCACAAAGACCTTCTCCGTTCTTTTTTCTTCTAATAGTGATAAAATTTACATACCATAAAAATTCATCCATTTCAAATTAATAAGCTAGTGTTTTTCAGTATATTTACAGAGCTCTACAGTAATCACCACAATCTCATTTTAGAACACTTTCACCACACCAAAAGGAAAACTTGTGCTCATTTGCAGTCCTTCCCTCTTCCCATCCTCATCCATATCATAGACAACCATTAATCTACCTTCTATCTTTATAGATTTGCTTATTCTAAACATTTCATATAAATAGAATTGCAAGGTCTGATCTTTTTTGTCTGGCTTCTTTCACTTAGCATGTTTTTAGGATTCATACATGTTTTAGTATGCATCAGTATTTAGTTCCTTTTTATGGCCAAATAGTGTTCCAGTGTATGGATATAAAATATTTTATTTATCCTTTTATCCCCTCACACTCTTTTGGCACAAAACTATTTATGAACTGAGACTTCAATGCAGTCAATACCTATAGCCCTTTGATCTGTTCCAAAATTCCACTTTCAGGACATTGAAAATATTAGTGTTGTCCTTATATGGAAAGGTAATAAGGGTATTCCAGACTCATTTTTGCCAGAGAGCTGTGATTCATTTTAACCTATGCAAGGTGCTTGATAGTCAGCACCTTCCATGGCCTATGAGGGTCAGTAGTTGTGAGTTACTTTGAAAAAAAAATCTGACACTGTTTCTATACCTGGTATTTCATGTGTCCTTAATCCAGTTTTTTCTTGATTGTCTTCTGAGAATCACTCCCAGGCCAATACAAAACAAATGGATATCTGAGATCTCTGATGTGCTGTTTCTGGGCCATATCCTGTATTTCTAAGTAGCGCCCTATCTGGCCAAGATGGTATCACTTCTAAAAATGACCTAAAAAATATCAATCTAAAAAAGTCAATCTAGAATTTCCCACATTTTCTAACATATACCAGAATCTTATTCATTTTTATATTCTATTCTCCTAACAGTCTGAAAACCTGACATAACTGGTCCTCAAGCAAACGGAGAGTTTTATATCATCCATGGAAGCCCCTATAGTATTAAAATGGTTAAGGATTTAATTCTATCTCAGCCTTATACTAGTATATTCTGATAAAGCCCTACCTTGCATATTTAAGACAGGCCTCTCATTCAGCTTTATTAGATTTTGTCTCAAAGCAAGACCCCAATATTCTTGAGAAAGAGCATCCACCCTTGTTCTTATCACTGTAGTTCCCCAACAAGATCGACTATTTGGCCAGTAATCCTGAAATTGTCTGTGCATGGTGGAAAAAATACATGATTCCACCAGTAATATATATCCTAAAGTTTTTTCAGCTTACTTAAGCTAACAAATGACTACAATTTGTAAGAAAATATTTATCAAAATGTTAAGAACTATGTAATGGTTCTTTCCTACTATTGATACAGCTTCAGTTTGGATCTGAAGCCAAATTATTAAACAACTGTATTTGTTTTATGGCACACTGAGATTTTTTAGTGACAAATGAGTAAAGTGGACTCTAAGAAAAAAAATATTTGAGTGATTTATGCTTCAGTTCACTATTTTCTAAGGACTGTGTTAAAACAGGAAACTGTCTTTCCAAAACAAAGTCATTGGCAGCACCAGCATTCATCATGGAACCAGCTAAGGCTCAGCTCTACCTGTGTAGTATGATATAGTTGATACATATAAAAGCAAGCTTAGTTGCCTTAACTTAAAAATGAGGAGGAAAATGTCTCGCTCTGGCATTTATGCTAGAACTGATGAGAAGAAAGATTGATGGATAGAGTTTTAGGGTGACAAGAGACAAAGGTTTCAGACACTGGGTTTTACTCTCATGTCAAAAATGACTGAGGTAGATGACATTGCTTAGATCCTCATTGTATCTCAATGAACAGCTTGGGCACTGTAATGGAAAACTGAAAGGCCACCAAAGTGCAGACTTTTCTTATGAGGGCAATGATTTTAATGATGTTTAGCTATGACTAAAATCTAACAGCCATCAAAAGAAAGTCCCAAGGGGTGAATTCTCTTCCTTCAGTGTTGCTGAACAATAGTGGTAACACTTTGGATGCTTGAGAGATGATAAATGACCAAAGTTCTTTCAGCATTGTATAACTTTTCAAAGCTATTTCTGACATCAGAAAAATCAAAACATGGCAAGGAAGCCTAAAAATAGCAAATGTTCTAAAAGACACTCTAAAAAAATATTAGGAGACTGAGCAGCTGCAATCATAATGTAATACATAAAGAACAGTGGCCCTGCTCTTATCATCCAATTTCTCAAGGCTCCACAAAAATCCTAACCCAACCACTCTACCACTGATATACACACCCCTCACCCTGCTTCCTATCACCTCTGCCTCCAAAAATAAAAAATAGTGTTATAAAGGAGAAGGTCAGCCTTCATTCATAAATGGCTTTGGGCATCTTATTTGAGACTCAGTTTCCTAATCTTCTTTAATTAAATAATGAATAATGATGTTTTATAATAAAAACCATTACACACTAACAGGTTTGAAGGTGAAAATTGATGGCATTACCTTATTTGTTTCTTTTTTCTTAAGTATGATTTTAGATATTGTTATGAATACTATTTTAAAAATGAGGAAATGGAGTTTCTGAATGGTTAAGTAACTTGCCTAGGGTTATTCTGTTAGTAAATGACAGAACTGTAATTTGAGCCCAAATGTCTTGACTCCCTGATTGTTCTGCTAATTGACATCTTGTAGTTTTACATGAATTTTGCTGACAGCATATTTGATACACTAACCTCATAGTAGGTGTTCAATAAATGTTTATGTTTCCCTTTTTGCCTCTTTGGTGAACCAAATCTTCCCCTTCTCACCTAAATCCTTGTTAGGGTCCTGCATGTTCTGAAGATCTTACTGAAAAGAAACTTAAACAATTGTTTGCAAAACAAACTATGTTTCACAACTATTGGGAGCAAATTGCTAAAGGATTAGAATTGTTTTTTCTTAAAGAAGTCTTTACACAAAAGAATGACACCCTGCCTCTTTAACCCATTGATTTCAGCCACACGCAGCAGTGAGTGGTAGCTTGCAGTGAAGCAGCAGCTGGAAGGGAGACCTTAGTTCCCTGACTGGGAATCAAACCCTGGTTGCCTGAATGGGAACTGAGAATCTTACGCGTTAGACCATAGGGCCAGCTGCTAAAATCTAAGTCCCCAGTACTTGTCTGCATTGAAAGGAGGAATCTCACAAGGAGACAGAAGGTATAGAAGGAAGTAAAGTGTTTATTAGAAAAGCAGAGTACATGCGGAAAGACACACAGGTGAACTCAGTGAGTTACTCGCAAGAGTCACACCTTTGGGAAGTTTAAATCCTTTACAAGGGGGCAGTCTTCTAGGTCTTTGTCTTCTATTTGTCCAATTGTATTGTTCTGACCCCATGGTTAATTTGTCTCAGGACCCTCCTCTGGGTGTGCACGCACCCCCCCCAGTCAAGATAGTCTTCATCACAAAGGCATCTGGGAGGAAGATAGCAAGACTTACTATGGTCTGTCTTCCCCTGCCTTTTTGACCCTGTGAAGCCATTTGCACATGTGTAGTGTCTCTCTTGCCCTAAGGATGGGAAATGTATGAACCCCTGATCTTTTAAAATGGCTTAGCCCCTCTCTGTCCCTGCCATAAAAGTGTCCAATATCTGGTTATCTACCCTATTCCTATTGTTGTTTCTTATATCAAAGTGAAGGTCTCAAACTGTAGACAGGAGTAATGTCATAAATATGTTGTCCGGAGCCCATTTATCTCTTGCCTCAGGAAATGTAAACAGGGGGCTGGTAGTGAATGTCCTGCCTGCAGCCCATCTTTTTCTCACCCAGGAAGTGTGAAAAGGAGGCCAGTTGTAAATTTCTAGCCTGGAGCACATCTACCTCCTGCCTCACCATGACACACAGGGTTAAGTAAGATGTTGGAAATTTTTTTCCAGAGAAATGTCATTGGTAGTAATAGAATATCTGAATCCTAGAATCAAGAGTTAGGAGAAAGTGGGGTAAAGTCTCTGGAGTTTGGAAGACTTTCATGATCACTGGCACTTACAGTCTATAGTTTCTCCAACATTCAATAATATACTTGTTCTTAAATTAGTAAAAAAATAAAACCAGACTTTTAAAAAATTTAATCTATTCTCTCCATTGTCTTATATTTTAATTTCAGACATAAGAGTCCAAGGCAAGAGTGGTCCCAAGATATAATCAACACTATATTTGAGGATTCAGGAAATGCCACATTTAAAGGAAAATGATATGTATGACCTGATGAAATATTGATTTGCTCAGTGTGTGCCTCCATCAGGACAAGACTGAACTTGAAGGAGTGGAGTGCAATAAAAAAACTGATAGCTACAACTGGATGGGTCTCCTGCAAACATGCCTCCACACACTGATCTCTCAGGTGCAAAGCCTGAATGGCTTACTTGGTAATATAAGCAGATTTTGGCAGGAAAGAGCTCTCTTTCAGGAGACACCATTTTGTTTTAACCTTAAACCAGGCATCTCCATGCTCTACTCATTTCTGGCCCAAGCACACCTTTCAAATCTTTTAATCACACAATGCTTTGCCTAACTTGCCAGTTATTTCCATAACTTGTCAGTTCTTTCTATAGATCAAAGAAGTAGAAATGAAAAATAAGTACAGTAAGTCCCCTACATATGAATGAGTTCCATTCCGAGAATGAGTTCATAAGTCCAATTTGTTAGTAAGTCCAACAAAATTAGCCTAGGTACCCAACTAACACAATTGGCTATATAGTACTGTACTATAATAGACTTACAATACTTTTCACACAAATAATACATAAAAAACAAATAAACACAAAAAATAAAGAAAACATTTTTAATCCTACAGTACACTACCTTGAAAAGTAGAGTAGTACAGTACAACAGCTTGCATACAGGGGTGGCATCGAGTGAACAGGCAAGAAGAGTTACTGACTGAAGGAGGAAAAGGAGGTGGGAGATGGTGGAGCTGAAGGAACGTCAGCAATAGGAGACAGAAGCCAAGCTGAAATTTCACTCAAACCTGACATTGATGGAACGCACCTTCGAATATTTGAAAGTTCACAACTTGAAATTTTGTATGTAGGGGACTTACTGTAATTAGCAGACGAACAGATCTCTTTCCTAGCTTCCCCTTCAGTAATCTCACAAACAAACTGTGTGACCAAACTGTGTGAACTAGATAACATCTTGTAGATGTTATCACGAGGAAGATCATAAAATGTCAATGAGCTTACATGCGGTGGGCTAAGGCAACTCTGAACACCTACCTCAATGATTAACTGAGATTACTTCCCTCCTTCCCTTTAAAAGTTTCATGGCTGAGCAGAAAGAAAACCTGGCTCATACCAATCAAATCCACAAGGGAAAGCCACATTGATAACTTACGGGGGGTAATCTTGACTGTCAGGATGCCAGCAGTCCACAGCAGCCTATCAGTGCATTCCCTTCACAGTGGGGACACCTGCTTGAGAGACCGTTTGCACCACTGGCATTTGCTGGAGAACTCAATCATAAATTGATGAGAAGACAGTGTCTGCTGAAAAATTATTTAAAACAGATAGAGGCTTCTGGGATGATGGCAGAAGAGTAAGACGCGGAGATCACCTTCCTCCCCACAGATACACCAGAAATACATCTACACGTGGAATTGCTCCGATAGAACACCCACTGAATGCTGGCAGAAGACCTCACACCTCCCCAAAGGCAAGAAACCCCCCACGTACCTGGGTAGGGCAAAAGAAAAAAGAATAAACAGAGACAAAAGGATAGGGACGGGACCTGCACCAGTGGGAGGGAGCTGTGAAGGAGGAAAGGTTTCCACACACTAGGAGCCCCTTCACGGGCGGAGACTGCGGGTAGCGGAGGGGGAAAGCTTCGGAGCCGCGGAGGAGAGAACAGCAACAGATGTGTGGAGAGCAAAGCGGAGACATTCCCACACAGAGGATCGGTGCCAACCAGCACTCACCAGCCCGAGAGGCTTGTCTGCTCACCAGACAGGGCAGGCAGGGGTGGGAGTTGAGCCTCAGGATTCGGTTGGAGTGCCGGGAAAGGACTGGGGTTGGCGGCATGAACACAGCCAGCTGGAGGTTAGTACGCCACGGCTAGCCGGGAGGGAGTCCAGGGAAAAGTCTGGACCTGCCGAAGAAGCAAGAGACATTTTCTTCCCTCTTTGTTTCCTGGTGCGCAAGGAGAGGGGATTAAGAGCACTTCTTAAAGGAGCTCCAGAGACGGACGCGAGCCATGGCTAACAGCGCAGACACCAGAGACGGGCATGAGATTCTAAGGCTGCTGCTGCCACCACCAAGAAGCCAGTGTGCGAGCACAGGTCACTCTCCACACCCCCCTTCCGGGGAGCCTGTGAAGCCCACCACTGCCAGGGTCCCGGGATCCACGGACAACTCCCCCTGGAGAACGCACAGCACGCCTCAGGATGTGTTGCACACCGGCCTCTGCTGCCACAGTCTAGCCCCGCACTCCGTGCCCCTCTCTACCCCTGGCCTGAGTGAGCCAGAGCCCCCGAATCAGCGGCTCCTTTAACCCCCTCATTTCTGAGCGAAGAACAGACACCTTCCGGCGACCTACACACAGAGGCAGGGCCAAATCCAAAGCTGAGTCCCTGGGAGCTGTGAGAACAAAGAAGAGAAAGGGAAATCTCTCTCAGCAGCCTCAGAAGCAGTGGATTAAAGCTCCACAATCAACTTGATGTACCCTAAATCTGTGGAATACCTGAATAGACAACAAATCATCCCAAATTGAGGAGGCGGAGTTGGAGAGCAAGATATTTTTTTCCCCTTTTCCTCTTTTTGTGAGTGTGTATGTGTATGATTCTGTGTGAGATTTTGTCTGTATAGCTTTGCTTCCACCATTTGTCCTAGGGTCCTATCCGTCCGATTTTTTCTTGTTTGTTTTTAATTTTTTTTCTTAATAATTATTTTTTATTTTAATAACTTTATTACATTTTATCTTACTTTACTTTATTTTACTTTATCTTCTTTCTTTCTTTGCTTTCCTTCCTTCCCTCCTTCCCTCCTTCCATCTTTCTTCCCTTCCTCCCTCTGTCCCTCCTTTCTTTCTTTCCTTCTTTCTTTCTTTCTTTCTTTCTACTTCTACTAATTCTTTCTTTCTACTTTTTCTCCCTTTTATTCTGAGCTGTGTGGATGAAAGGCTCTTGGTGCTGCAGCCAGGAGTCAGTGCTATGCCTGTGATGTGGGAGAGCCAACTTCAGGACACTGGTCCACAAGAGACTTCCCAGCTCCACATAATATCAAATGGTGAAAACCTCCCAAAGATCTCCATCTCAACACCAGCACCCAGATTCACTCAACAACCAGCAAGCTACAGTGCTGGACATCCTAGGCCAAACAACTAGCAAAACAAGAACACAACCCCACCCTTTAGCACAGAGGTTGCCTAAAAGCATAATAAGGCCACAGACACCCCAAAACACACCACTAGATGTGGACCTGCCAACCAGAAAGACAAGATCCAGCCTCAACCACCAGAACACAGGCACTAGTCCCCTCCACCAGGAAGCCTACACAACCCACTGAACTAACATCACCCACTGGGGCAGACACCAAAAATAATGGGAACTACGAACATGCAGCCTGCAAAAAGGAGACCCCAAACACAGTAAGATACAAGCTTTAAATGATACATTAAACAAGATGGACCTAATTGATATTTATAGGACATTCCATCCAAAAACAACAGAATACACATTTTTCTCAAGTGTTCAAAGAACATTCTACAGGATAGAACATACCATGGGCCACAAATCAAGCCTTGGTAAATTTAAGAAATTTTAAAGTGTATCAAGTACCTTTTCCAACCACAACTCTATGAGGCGTGGTCAGAAAAGATACTTGATACAATTTACAGGAGAAGATCTGTAAAAAATTTACAGAAAATGATCTGTAAAAATAGCAAACACATGGAGGCTAAACAATACACTACTTAATAATGAAGTGATCACTGAAGAAATCAAAGAGGAAATAAAATAATACCTAGAAACAAGTGACAATGGAGACACGATGATGATCAAGTGGGGTTTCATCCAGGAATGCAAGGATTCTTCAATATACGCAAAACAATCAATGTGATAAACCATATTAACAAATTGAAGGAGAAAAATCATATGATCATTTCAATAGATGCAGGGAAGGCTTTTGACAATATTCGACACCCATTTATGATAAAAACCCTGCAGAAAGTAGACATAGAGGGAACTTTCCTCAACATAGTAAAGGCATATATATATGACAAACCCACAGCCAACATTGTCCTCAATGGTGAAAAATTAAAAGCATTTCAACTAAGGTCAAGAAAAAGACAAGGTTGCCCACTCTCACCACTTTTATTCAACATAGTTTTGGAAGTTTTAGCCACAGCAATCAGAGAAGAAAAGGAAGTAAAAGTAATCCACATCGGAAATGAAGAAGTAAAGCTGTCACTGTTTGCAGATGACATGATATTATACATAGAGAATCCTAAAGATGCTGCCAGAAAACTACTAGAGCTAAACAATGAATTTGGTAAAGTATCAGGATAAATAACACACCATTGTAAAGCAATTATACTCCAATAAAGATGTAAAAAAAATAAAATTTACAAAGTTAGAACCTAAAAATAAATAAAACATGATATTAGAGGAAATATAAACAATCTATTCTTATAAATTTTCCAAGTTGTTAAATCATCAGAAAGCAAAGTACTTGAATTATATTAGCTCAAAATTTGCCATCATGGAAGATGTGTTCTACTGTCTCCCAGATTCCCATATTCCCTTTCAATGAGTGATCAAATATCTTTGAATCTAGTTATAAGAGGATATGGGAAGGAGGAAATAAACTTTTGTCTCTGCATTTGAAAATTGCAAATGACAGTATAATCATTTAGTTTTAGTCAGATTGCACAACAAATATCATTAAGTTCCTACTGCATTAGATACTCTGCAACATGCTGAAACTATAAAGTTTAATAAGAAACAGTCCATATCCTAGGGGAGTTCATAGTCTATGAGGAAGACACACACTTAAAACAGAAAGCATAGACAACATTGGAGGAATGACCAAAGGGTACAATAATTAATTCAGCCAAGATGGAAATGAGATAATAGAGGAATTCACATATAAAGTGAGATTCTACAAATGCAAAGCAAGGTATATTTTCACTGATCAGAACTCTTCTGATTGAAAGTAAATACCCAGTACATACTAGCTTGGAGGGGGAAAAAAGCTTACTAGCTTTTAAAACTAGAATACTCATGGAGGTATCCAATATTCAGTATTCACAGGTGTGACTGAAACCAGGTCCTCACACTGCATCACTGGTTTCTGTCTCTTTTTCTACACTCATCCATATTGCCTTCATTTTCAGGGAGGTGGTCTCCACATTATGGGCGAGAGAACAATCAGCAATTTCAGATTTGCATGTCCCTTGCATCCTTGATCCTAGAGGATATCAAAGGTTGTCTTTCTGAACAAATCTCTGTAAAAGTATAGGAAAGGACTCTAGGTCTGGTTTGTACAACATGCCTATCCCTAAAATAATTGTGATACCCATTGTTAAGGTATGTTCTTAATTTATCAGTGGGGTAATGGGGACTGATGAAGATTATTATGCTATCAGAGTTAGGTGGTCCCCATAGGAAGGAAATCATAAACATTTCTTTTGGAAAGATAAATAATATGTGGCCACTACTCTATAAACATCTGGATATATATTGTGCTCTAGAACTCAAAGTTGTGGCTACAAGTGGATACTATTCAGAATATAATGAAAAAATGGATGGGAAAGTAAGGTAATTTCTAAAGAAAATTTTAGAAGAACAATACATCCAGCAATATGATGTGTAAATATTTCACTGAAGGGTGTTTATTTTAAACATCAGCAGGAAGCAGTTACAACTCATAACTAAAATATGCCTAGTACTTTATAAGCCACTTTAATGTACACATTACACTGAATCCCCATAAATTCCTATAGAGTAGATTTCATTATCTTCATCTGACAGGTAAAGTAAAGAAGCTCAGAGATTGAGTTGTCCAGGATGGATAAGCAGTAGAGTCAGATTAAGGTCTTGATCCAATTCCAAGACTCATATTCTTAATCCCTATACTTTCATACGGTAGTTTAGGTAAATCTGTCACCATGAAGAAGGGTGGTTTGAAAATGTCAGGTGCAAAAATGGAGGGTGGTCTTTATTGAGAAAATCAAAGGAGATTTGAAGACTCCAGCATTGACCCAGGGGTCTGCTACATGACTATCTTTTGTCTTTGCCAGATTATGTTTAGTGGGGGAGTGTGAATTATTAAATTACCACAACTTGGTTATAAAAACACCTATTCCTTAAGGGCCATTCCTTAAGGGTCACAACTTGATTTAAAAAATACCTATTCCTTAAGGGCCACCAAACACCTTTACTCTTACTTACATCTAATTGGCCAGCATTCCTGGAACTGGCTGTGCATCTTGGTGTTTGCAGTTTAACAAGCTCTGCAGGTAATGCTGGTGCTCAGCCACATTTGGAGTCTATCATACTAAAAATCTTTCTATACTAAAAATCTTTTTCCTACTATGTGCATTGATTTTTACCCCCAAGAGCAAAGAGTTGAAGGGCTTAATAAAAAATTCCTGGTACTTTACACAACCTATGATTAGGACAGAGGGTAACTGCCCTCTCATTCACTAGAAGATATAGTCCCTTGGATTCAAAATGAGCAAAGCTAATTCCCTTCATTGGATATTTGCCTTAGTTTTCTAATTTTAAAGTTTATTTGAAAATATTCTAAATATTCTGAACATTTTCTGGTTCTATTGAGATAAAATTGACATACAGCACTATAAGTTTAAGGTGTACAACATAATGATTTGACTTACAAGCATCATGTAATAAATAATTTGACTTACATTTGACTTACATTTATCATGTAATAAATAATAACTTATTATAACAAGTTAAGTGACTAGCCGTCATCTCATATAGAGAGAAAACAAAAAGAAAAAGTTTTCTTGTGAAGAGAACTCATAGGATTTACTCTCTTCGATGCATTCATATATAACATAAAGCAGTGTTCATTATATTAATCATATTGTGCACAACATCCCTAGTATTTATTTATCTTAAAACTGGAAGTTTGTACTTTTGACCAGCTTTCTCCCATTCTCCCTTCCTCCCAACCCCCATTATCCATTTATCTCTCTATGGGTACCTAGGTTGCTTCCATATCCTGGCTATTATAAATAATGCTGCAATGACAATAGGGGTGAATATATCTTTTCAAATTAGTGTTTTCAATCTCTTCATATAAATACACAGGAGTGTAATTGTCGGATTGCATGGTAGTTCTATTTTTAATTTTTTGAAACCTTCATACAGTTTTCCGTAGTGGCTTTGCCAATTTACTTTTGGTAAAAAACCAAGAGTGCACAAGTGTTCCCTTTTTTCCACATCCTCACCAACATTTGTTTTTTGTGATCTTTTTGATAATAGCCAATCTGAAACTTGTGAGGCGATACCTCATTGTGATTTTGATTTGCATTTCCCTGATGATTAGTGATGTTCAACATCTTTTCATGTGCTTCCTTGACCTGTATGTTTTCTTTGGAAAAATGTCTATTCAGGTCCTTTGCCCACTTTTAAATTTGGTTTTGTTCTGTTTTTCTTTTTGTTTTTTTTGAATTGAGTGTAAGAGTTCTTTATATAGTTTGGATATTAACCCCTTATCGAACATATCATTTGCAAATAACTTTCCATATAGTAGGTTGTCTTTTCAATTTTTGATGGTTTCCTTTACTGTGCAAAAGCTTTTAGGTTTCATTGGGTCCCTTTTGTTTATTTTTGCTTTTATTTCCTTTGCCTGAGGAGACAGATACAAAAATATACAAATATATGTATATATATTGCTAAGACCAGTGTCAAAGAGTGTACTGCCTATGTTTTCTTCTAGGAGTTTTATAACTTTGGGTCTTACATTTGGGTCTCTAATCCATTTGGAGTTTATTTTTGCAGATGGTATCAGAAAGTAGTTCAGTTTGATTATTTTGTATGGAGCTGTCCAGTTTTCCCAATATCACTTCTTGAAAATGGTGTCTTTTCTCCATTGTATATTCTCACCTCCTTTGTCTTAGGCTAATTGACCACATAAATGTGAGCTTATTTCTAAGCTCTCTATTCATTTCCATTTATTTATGTCCATATTTTTCTTAAAGTACCATGTTGTTTTGATTACTCTGGCTTTGTACTATAGCTTGAAATCAGGGAGTGTGATACTTCCAGCTTTGCTCTTTCTCAAGACTGTTTTGGCAACTGGGGTCTTTTGTGTTTCCATACAAATTTTAGAGTTATTTGTTCTGGTTCTGTGAAGAATGCCATTGATATTTTGATAAATATTGCATTAAATCTGTAGATTGCCTTGGGTAGTATGATCATTTTAACAACACTAATTCTTCCAGTTAATAGGCATGATATATCTTTCCATTTGTTTGTGTAGTCTTCAATTATTTCATCAGTGTCTTATAGTTTTCCACGTACAGGCCTTTAACCTCCATAGTTATATTTATTCCTGGGTATTTTATTATTTTAGATTCAATTGGAAATGACATTTTTATCTTAATTTATCTTTCTGAGGCTTGATGTTAGTGTATAAAAACACAACAGGTTTCTATATATTAACTTTGTATTCAGCAATTTTACTGAATTTATTTATTACTTCTAATAGTTATTTGGTGACATCTTTAAGATTTTCTTTAAATATCACTATATCATGTGCAAACAGTTACAGTTTTACTCTTCCTTTCCAATTTGGATGTATTTTATTGCTTTTTCTTGTCCAATTGCTGTGACTAGGACATCCAATAATATGTTGGATAAAATGGGTAAGAGTGGACATCCTTGTCTTTTTCCTGATCTTAGAAGGAAGGATTTTCTTTTCACTATTGGTATGATAATGGCCCTAGGTTTGTCATATGTGGCCTTTATTATTTTGAGGAATATTCCCTCTGTACCAACTTTGTTGAGAGTTTTTTTTAATCATAAATGGGTGTTGAATTTTGTCAAAATATTTTTTAACATCTTTATTGGAGTATAATTGCAATGGTGTGTTAGTTTCTGCTTTACAAAAAAAGTGAATCAGTTATACATATATATATATATATGTTCCCATATCTCTTCCCTCTTCCATCTCCCTCCTTCCCATCCTCCCTTCAAAAGAATTTTTTTACATCTATTGAGATGATCTTATAACTTTTATTCTTCAGTGGGTTGATGTGGTGTGTCACATGATGTGCATATATTGAAGCAATATTGCATTCCTGGGATAAATCCTGCTTGATTATGGTGTACAATACTTTTAATGTATTGTTGAATTCAGTTTGCTATTATTTTGTTGAGGATTTTTACATTTACGTTCATCAGTGATATTGGTTTGTAATTTTCTTTTTTTGTGGTGTCTGTATTATTTTAGTATCAGGGAGAATGAGTTAGAAAGCATTCCTTCTTGTTCAATTTGTTGGACTAGTTTGAGAATAAGTGTTGGCTTTTCTTTAAATGTTTCATAGAATTCACCTATAATGCCATCTTGTGGGGAAATTTACTTGTTGGGAGTTTTTTGATTACTGATTCTGATTACTTGTAATTGGTCTGTTCATATTGTATTTCTTCACGATTCAGTCTTAAGAAATTATATGTTTCTAGGAATTTATCCATTTCTTCTAAGTCATCCAATTTATTGGCATATAATTATTGGTAGTAATCTTTTATGATCCTTTGTATTTCTGTGATGTCAGTTGTAACTCCTCTTTTACTTCTGATTTTATATATTTGGGCCCTCTCCCTTTTTTTCCAAATGAGTCTGGTTACAGATTTATCAATTTTGTTTATCTATTCAAAGACCATCTCTCAGATTCATTGATCTTTAAAACTGTTAAGTCTCTATTTCATTTATTTCTGTACTGATCTTTATTATTTTCATCATTCTATTAAATTTGGGTTTTGTTTTTTCTTCTTTTTGTAGTTCCTTTGGGTGTAAATTTAGATCATTTATTTGAGATTTTTATTTCTTGATGTAGGCTTCTATTGATATAAATTTCCATTTTACAACATTTTTTGCTGTGTCCCATAGATTTTGTATTGTGGTATGTTGCTTTTATTTGATTCCAGGAATTTAAAATTTTTCTCTTTTACTTCTTCAGTGACCAATTTCTTGTTTAGTAGCATATTGTTATTTGTAGTTTTATTTAATTGAAATATAGTTGACTTACAATTTTATATTAGTTTCAGTTGTACAACATAGTAATTCAAAATTTTTACAGATTATACTCCATACAAAGTTATAAAATATTGCCTATATTCCCTATGCTATACATTAGATCCTTATAACATTTATTCTATACCTAGTAGATTGTTCCTCTTAATCTCCTTCAACTATTTTGCTTCTATCCCTGCTACTGTCCCCTCAGGTAACCATTAGTTGTTCTTTGTATCTGTGAGTCTGTTTCTGCTTCGTTATATTTGTTCATTTGATTTATTTTGTAGATTCCACTTATAAGTGAAAACATACAGTATTTGTCTTTCTCTGTCTAATTTATTTTGCTCAGCATAATACACTCCAGGTCCATCAACACTCTGACAAGTGGCAAGATTTCATTCTTCTTATGACTCAGATATATATATCTCTGCCTTTTGGGAGCTCTGAGGTCTTCTGCCAGCCTTCAGTAGGTGTTCTGTAGGAGTTGTTCCACGTGTAGATGTATTTCTGGTGTATCCGTGGGGAGGAAGGCGATCTCCACGTCTTACTCTTCCGCCATCTTCCAACCCATCCCCTCACATATTCTTTATCCAATCATCTATCAATAGGCACTTAGGTTACATCCATACCTTGGCTACTGTAAATAATGCTTCATGAACTTTGGGGTGTTTATGTCTTTTTGAATTAGAGTTTTCATTTTCATTGGATAAATACCAAGAATGGAATTGCTGGATTATATGTTAGCTCTATTTTTAAAGTTTTGAGGAACTTCCATACTATTTTTCATGGTGGCTGTACCAATTTACATTCCTGCCAACAGTGCAGGAGCATTCTTTTGTCTCCATATTCTTGTCAAGACTTATTATTTGATGTCTTTTGGACGATAGCTATTCTGATAGGTGTGAGGTGATATCTCTTTGTGGTTTTGATTTGCATTGTCCTGATGATCAGTGATGTTCAGTATCTATTTGCCTACCGAACATTTTATTTCTTCTTTGGAAAAATGCCTATTAGGGTCCTATGTCCATTTTGTAATCAGATTGTTATTTTTGATATTGATTTGTATGAATTCATTGAATATTTTTTTTATATTAACCCCTTATTGGACATATTGCTTGCAAATATCTTCTCCCTTTCAGGAGGTTACCTTTTCATTTGGTTGAAGGTTTCCTTTGCTGTCAAAAGTTTTAAAGTTTGATTAGGTACCATTAAAATTTTTTTTGCATTCATTTCCCTTACCTGAGGAGACAGATCCAAAGAAATATTGCAAAGACCAATGTCAATGAGCATAATTCCTATGTTTTCTTCTAGGGGTTTTATGATTTGGGGTCCTACATTTAAGTCTTTAAAACATTTTGAGTTTATTTTTTATATGGTGTGGGAAAATGCCCTAGTTTTATTCTTTTTCACATAGGTGTCCAGTTCTCTAAACACCATTTATTGAAAAGAATGTCTTTTCCCCATTGCATATTCTTGCCTCCTTTGGCATAGATTGATTGACCATATGTGTGTAGGTTTATTCTTGGGTTCTATATTATCTTCCATTGATATATGTGTCTTTTTTTTTTTTTTTTCAAATATCATACTGTTAGGAATGCTGTAGATTTGTAGAATAGCCTGAAGTCAAGGAACATGATACTGCCAGCTCTGTTCTTTTTTTCTCAAGAATTCAATGGTTATTTGGGGTCTTTCGTGGTTCTCTAAAAAGTTTAGGATTATGTATTCTAGTCTGTGAATAATTTTATGGATATTTTGAGAGGGATTGCAGTAAACCTATAGCTTGCTTTGGGTAGTATGGACATTATAACAATATTAATTCTTCCAATCCATGAAAGTGGATTACGTTCCATTTATTTGTGTCATCTTCAATTTCCTTCACTAATATTTTACACTTTTCAGAATACAGGTCTTTCACATCCTTGATCAAACTTATTGCTATGTATATTATTTTTATTAATGCCATTATAAATGGGATTGTTTTGTTGATTTCTCTGATAGTTCATTATTAGTATGTGTCTTGTATCTTTCCACTTTACCAGATTTGTTTTTAGTTCTAACAGTTTTTTGGTGGATTCTTATTTTTTATTTCAATTCTTTCGTTTTTTCTTTTTTAATTTTTTAAAACATATTTATTGGAGTATAATTGCTTTACAGTACTGTGTTAAACTCTGCTGTACAACAAAATGAATCACCTATATGTATATGTATATCCCCTCCCTCTTGCATCTCCCTCCCACCCTCCCTATCACACCCCTCTAAGAGGTCAAAAAGCACAGAGCTGATCTCCCTGTGCAATGCAGCTGCTTCCCCCAAGCTATCTATTTAAAATTTGGTAGTGTATATATGTCAATGCTACTCTGTCACTAAGTCCCAACTTACCCTTCTCTCTCCCTGAGTCCTCAAGTCCATTTTCTATGCCTGTGTCTTTATTCCTGTCCAGCCCCTAGGTTTGTCAGAACCATTGTTTTTTTTGCTGTTGTTGTTAGATTCCATATATATGTGTTAGCATAAGGTATTTGTTTTGTCTTTCTGACTTACTTCACTCCGTATGACAGACTCTAGGTCCATCCTTCTCACTACAAATAACTCAATTTCATTTCCTTTTATGGCTGAGTAATATTCCATTGCATATATATGCCACATCTTCTTTATCTATTCATCTGTTGATGGACGCTTAGGTTGTTTCCATGTCCTGGCAATTATAAATAGTGCTGTAGTGAACATTGTGGTACAGGTCTCTTATTGAATTATGGTTTTCTCAGGATGTGTGCCCAAAAGTGGGATTGCTGGGTCATATGGTAGTTATACTTTTAGTTTTTTAAGGAACCTCCATACTGTTCACCATAGTGGCTGTATCAATTTATCAATTTTTCCCACCAAGAGAGCAGGAGGGTTCCCTTTTCTCCACACCCTCTCCAGCATTGATTGTTTGTAATTTTTTTTTTGTAAATTTTTTAATGATGGCCATTCTGACCAGTGTGAAGCAATACCTCATTGTAGTTTTGATTTGCATTTCTCTAGTGATTAGTGATGTGAGCATCCTTTCATGCTCAACATCAATAATTGTTTGTTGGCAATCTGTATATCTTCTTTGGAGAAATGTCTATTTGGGTCTTCTGCCCATTTTTGGATTAGATTGTTTATATTCTTTTATATTTAGCTGCATGAGCTGCAGGTAAAGTTTGGAGATTAATCCTTGGTCAGTTGCTTAACTTGCAAATATTTTCTCCCATTCTGAGGTTTGTTTTTTCATCTTCTTTATGGTTTCCTTTGTTGTGCAAAAGTTTTTAAGCTTCATTAGGTCCCACTTGTTTATTTTTGAATTTATTTCCATTTCTCTAGGAGGTGGGTCAAAAAGGATCTTGCTGTGATGTATGTCATAGAGTGTTCTGCTCTAAGAGTTTTCCTCTAAGAGTTTTATAGTGTCTGACTTTACATTTAGGTCTTTAATCCATTTTGAGTTTATTTTTGTGTATGGTGTTAGGGAGTGTTCTAATTTCATTCTTTTGCATATAGCTGTCCAATTTTCCCCACACCACTTATTGAACAGACTATCATTTCTCCACTGTATATTCCTGCCTCCTTTATCAAAGATAAGGTGACCATATGTGTATGGGTTTATCTCTGGGCTTCCTATCCTGTTCCATTTATCTATCTTTCTGTTTTTGTGCCAGTACAATATTGTCCTGATTACTGTAGCTTTGTAGTATAGTCTGAAGTCAGGGAGCCTGATTCCTCCAGCTCTGTTTTTTTTCTCAAGATTGCTTGGTTATTTGGGGTCTTTTGTGTTTCCATACGAATTGTGAATTTTTTTGTTCTAGTTCTGTGAAAAATACCATAGAGTCATTTTCACAATGTTGATTCTTCCAATCCAAGAACATGGTATATCTCTCCATCTGTTTGTATCATCTTTAATTTCTTTCATCAGTGTCATATAGATTGTTGCATACAGGTCTTTTGTCTCCTTAGGTAGGTTTATCCCTAGGTATTTTATTCTTTTTGTTGCAGTGGTAAATGGGAATGTTTCCTTAATTTCTCTTTCAGATTTTTCATCATTAGTGCATAGGAATGCAAGAGATTTCTGTACACTAATTTTTTATCCTGCTACTTTATCAAATTCATTGATTAGCTCTAGTAGTTTTCTAGTAGCAACTTTAGGATTCTCTATGTATAGTACTATGTCATATGCAAACAATGACACTTTTACTTATTCTTTTCCAATTTGGATTCCTTTTATTTCTATTTCTTCTCTGATTGCTGTGACTAAAACTTCCAAAACTATGTTGAATAATAGTGGTGAGAGTGGGCAACCTTGTATTGTTTCTGATCTTAGTGGAAGTGGTTTCAATATTTCACCATTGAGAACGATGTTGCCTGTGGGTTTGTCATATACAGCCTTTATTATGTTGAAGTAAGTTCCCTCTATGCCTACTTTCTGGAGGGTTTTTATCATAAATGGGTGTTGAATTTTGTCAAAAGACTTCTATACATCTATTGAGACAATCATATGTTTTTTCTTCTTCAATTTGTTAGTATGGTTTATTACATTGATTGATTTGTGTATATTGAAGAATCCTTGCATTCCTGGGATAAATCCCACTTGATGATGGTGTATGATCCTTTTAATGTGCTGTTGGATTCTGTTTGCTAGTATTTTGTTGACGATTTTTGAATCTATGTTTATTAATGATATTGACCTGTACTTTTCTTTTTTTGTGGCATCTTTGTCTGGTTTTGGTGTCAGGGTGATAGTGGCCTCATAGAATGAATTTGGGAGTCTTCCTCCCTCTGCTATATTTTGGAAGAGTTTGAGAAGGATTGGTGTTATCTCTTCTCCTAATGTTTCATAGAATTCACCTGTAAAGCCATCTGGTCCTGGGCTTTTGTTTGTTGGAAGATTTTTAATCTCAGTTTCAATTTCTGTGCTATGTGTGGTCTGTTTATATTTTCTATTTCTTCCTCATTCAGCCTCAGAAGGTTGTACTTTTATAAGAATTTTTCCATTTCTTCCAGGTTGCTCATTTTATCAGCATATAGTTTCTTGTAGTACTCTCTCATGATCCTTTGTATTTCTGCCGTGTCAGTTGTTACTTCTCCTTTTCATTTCTAAATCTACTGATTTGAGTCTTCTCCCCTTTTTTCTGGATGAGCCTGGCTAATTGTTTATCAATTTTGTTTATCTTCTCAAAGAACCATCTTTTAGTTTTATTGATCTTTGCTATTGTCTCCTTCATTTCTTTTTCATTTATTTCTGATCTGATCTTTATGATTTCTTTCTTTCTGCTAACTCTGACTGTTTTGTTCTTCTTTCTCTACTTGCTCTAGGTGTAAGGTTAGGTTGCTTATTTGAGATTATTCTTGTTTCTTGAGGTAGGATTGTGTTGTTATAAACTTCCCTCTTAGAACTGCTTTTGTTGCATGCCATAGGTTTTGGATAGTTGTGTTTTCATTGTCATTTGTTTCTAGGTATTTTTAAAATTTCTTCTTTGATTTCTTCAGTGATCTCTTGGGTGATTTAGTAGTGTATTGTTTAGCCTCCATGTGTTTGTATTTCTTACAGTATTTTTCCTATAATTGATATCTAGTCTCATAGTATTGTGGTCAGAAAAGATACTTGATATGACTTCAATTTTTTTTTAATTTATCAAGGCTTGGTTTGTGAACCAAGGTATGATTTGTCCTGGAGAATGTTCCATGAGCAGTTGAGAAGAAAGTGTAATCTGCTCTTTTTAGATGGAATGCCCTATAAATATCAATTAAGTTCATATTGTTTAATGTATCTTTTAAAGCTTGTGTTTCCTTATTTATTTTCATTTTGGATGATCTGTCCATTGGTGAAAGTGGGGTGTTAATGTCCCCTACTATTATTGTGTTACTGTCGATTTCCCTTTTATGGCTGTTAGCATTTGTCTT
This sequence comes from Neophocaena asiaeorientalis asiaeorientalis, assembly GCF_003031525.2. Taxonomy (NCBI): domain Eukaryota; kingdom Metazoa; phylum Chordata; class Mammalia; order Artiodactyla; family Phocoenidae; genus Neophocaena; species Neophocaena asiaeorientalis. Next base: position 1,214,380 of record NW_020174266.1, on the reverse strand, counting down.
ATGTATTGAGGTGAGGTGCTCCTATTTTGGGTGCATAGATATTTACAATTGTTATATCTTTTTCTTCGATTGATTCCTTGACCATTATGTATTGTCCTTCTTTATCTCTTGTAATAGTCTTTATTTTAAAGTCTATTTTTTCTGATATGAGAACTGCTACTCAGCTTCTTTTTGATTTCCATTTGCATGGAATATCTGTTTTCCATCCCCTCACTTTCATTCTGTATGTGTCCCTCGGTCTGAAGTGTGTCTCTTGTAGACAACATATATATGGGTCTTGTTTTTATTTCCATTCAGGCAGTCTATGTGTTTTGGTTGGAGCATATAATTCATTTACATTTAAGTTAATTATCTATATGTATGTTCTTATTGCCATTTTCTTAATTGTTATGGGTTCTTTTTTGTAGGTCTTTTCCTTTTCTTGTATTTCCTGCCTTATCAGTTCCTTTAGTATTTATTGTAAAGCTGGTTTGGTACTGCTGAATTCTCTTAACTTTTGCTTGTCTGTAAAGACTTTAATTTCTCCATGCAATCTTAATGATATCCTTGCTGGCTAGAGTTATTTGGTTGTAGGTTCTTTTCCTTTCATCACTTTAAATATGTCCTGCCACTCCCTTCTGTCTCGCAGAATTTCTGCTGAAAGATCAGCTGTTAACCTCATGGGGATTCCCTCGTACGTTATTTGTTGATTTTTCCCTTGCTGATTTTAATATGTTTTCTTTGTATTTAATTTTTAATAGTTTGTTTAATATATGTCTTGGCATGTTTCTCCTTGGATTTATTCTCTACAGGACTCTCTGTGCTTTCTGGACTTGATATTTTCCTTTCCATATTAGGGAAGTTTTCTATTATAATATTTTCAAATATTTTCTCAGACCCTTTCTTTTTCTCTTCTTCTGTGATCTCTATAATTCGAATGTTGGTGCATTTAATGTTGTCCCAGAAGATCCTGAGACTGTCTTCAATTCTTTTTATTTATTTTTCTTTATTCTGCTCTGAGAGTTATTTCCACTATTCTATCTTCCAGGTCACTTATCCATTCTCCTGCCTCAGTTATTCTGCTATTGATTCCTTCTAGAGAAGTTTTAATTTCATTTATTGTGTTTTCATCATTCTTTGTGTGCTCTTTAGTTCTTCTAGGTCCTTGTTAAACATTTCTTATATTTTCTCCATTGTATTTCCAAGATTTTGGATCATCTTTACTATCATTATTCTGAATTCTTTTGCAGGTAGACTGCCTATTTCCTCTTCATTTTTTTGGTCTGGTGAGTTTTTACCTTGCTCCTTCATCTGCTGTATCTTTCTCTGTCTTCTCATTTTGTTTAACTTACTGTGTTTGGGGTCTCCTTTTAGCAGGCTCCCAGATCTTAGTTCCTGTTGTTTTTGGTGTCTGCCCCCAGTTGGTGAGCTTGGTTCAGTGACTTGTGTCAGCTTCTTGGTGGTGGGAACTTGTGGCTGTGTTCTGGTGGGTGGGGCTGGATCTTGTGTTTCTGGTGGCCTGGGCCACATCTGGTGGTGTGTTTTGGGGTGTCTGTGAACTTTGGTTTTAGACAGACTCTCTGCCAATGCTTGGGCTTGTGTTCCTGCCTTGCTAGTTGTTTGGCATGGGGCATCCAGCACTGGAACTGGCTGGCAGTTGAGTGGAGTTGTGTCTTACCATAGAGATGGAGATTTCTGGAAGAGCTCTCACCAATTGATATTATGTGGGGCCAGGAGGTCTCTGGTTGTCCAATATCCTCAACTCAGCTCTCCCACCTTGGAGGCTCAAGCCTGACACCAGGGCAGAGCACCAAGACCCTTTCAGCCACATGCCCATGTATGTGCAGAATTTCTTGCCTTTGGGGAAGTCTGAGGTCTTTTGCCTGCGTTCAGTAGGTTTTCTGTAGGAGTTGTTCCACATGTAGATGTATTTTGATGTATTTGTGGTGAGGAAGGTGATCTCCACATCTTATTCCTCCACCATATTGAAGGTCCCACTGATGAATTCTTTAAAGTCTTCTATATACAGTAGCAAGCCATCTGCAAATGGTGAGTTTTACTTCTTCAGTTGAATTTAAATATATTTTTTCTTGTCTGATTTCTGTAGCTAGTATTTCCAATATTATGTTTAATAGAAGTGCTGACAGTGGGCATCTTGTCTTGTTTCTGAAAATAGAGGAAAAGCTTTCAGGTTTTTACCATTGAGTATAATGTTATTTATTGGTTTGTCATAATGGCCTATATTATGTTGAAGTATATTCCCTACATACTAATTTTGTCCAGAGTTTTTATCATGACTTAACATTTAATTTTGTCAAATTATTTTTCTGCATGTATTGAGATGATCATGTGAATTTTATGCTTCATTTTGTTAATGTGGTGTGTCACATTGATTGATTTGTAGTTATGAACCATCTTCACATCCCTGGAATAAATGCCACTTGATCAGAGTGCATGATCCTTTTTAATGTATGGTTGATTTCAATTTGCTAGTATTTTGTTGAGAATTTTTGCATCTATATTCATAATGGATATTGTCCTATCATTTTATCTGTATTTTTTAGTGTCTTTCTCTGGACTTGGTAACAGGGTGAAGCTTATTCATAGAATGAATTTGGAAGTGTTTCTTCCTCTTCAATTTTTTCAAATAGTTTGAGAAGAATAAGTATTAACTCTTCTTTAAATTGTCAAATTTCACTGTGAATTTGTGACTTTGGATTATTGGGGTTTTTGTCTTCATATTCAGTTTCAATGCTAGTAATCAATCTCTTTGGATTTTCTATTTTTTTCTGATTCAGTCTTGGAAGATGATACTTTTCTAGGCAGTTATCCATTTCTTCTAGGTTGTCCAATTTATTGCTGTATAACTGTTCATAGTATTGTCTTATAATTGTATTTCTGTGATGTCATTTATTAACTCTCCTCTTTCATTTCATTTTTTTTTTTTTTTAAATTTCAGCCCTCTCTTTTTTGCTTAATGAGTCTGGCTAAAGATTTATCAATCTTTTTTATCTTTCAAAAAAATCTCTTAGCTTCATTAATATTTTGTATTGATTTTTTGGTCTATATTTTATTTAGTTCTGTACTTATCTTTATTATTTCCTTCCTTCTGCTGACCTTAGAATTTAATCGTTCTTTTTGTAATTCCTTTAGATAGATAGGATGTTTATGTGATATTTTTCTTATTTTGTGTGTACTCCTGAATCACTGTAAACTTCCCTCTTAAAACTGCATTTGCTATGTCTACAGATTTTGGAAGGTTATGTTTTTATATTAATTTGTCTCAAGTTATTTTTTTTTTTTAATTTCTATGATTTCTTCACTGGCTGATTTGTTTTTTAATACCATGTAGTTTAGTATCCATGCTTTCTGAGGTGTTTTGTATTTCCATTTTTATTTCTGTAATTGATTTACACTTTCATACCATTGTGGTTGGAAAATATGTTTGATATAATCTTAATATTCTTCAAATTATTGAGCCATTTTATTGCCTAACATGTGACCTATTCTCAAGGAAGTTCTACGTGTATTTAAAAAGAATAAATATACTGCTGTTTTTGGATGGAATGTTCTGTATACATCTCCTAAGGACATCTGGTACAATGTGTCATTTCAGGACACTGTTTCCTTATTGATTTTCTGTCTGGATCATTTATCTATTGATGTAATTTGGATATTAAATCCCCTACTATTATTGTGTTATTTTCAGTTTCTCCCTATATGTCTGTTAATATTTGCTTTATATATTTAGGTGCTCCTATATTAGGTGCATATATATTTACACATGTTATATCCTCTTCTTGGATTGAAACTTTATCTATCATTATACCATGTCTTCTTTGTCTTTTATTATATTTTGTTTTAAACTCTATTAGTCTGATATGAGTATTTCTAACCCAGCTTTTTGTGTGTTTGTTTCCAATTGCATGGAAATCTTTTTCCATTGCCTTATTTTCAGGCTGTGTCTGTCTTAATTCTTAAGTGAGTCTCTTATATGAAGCATAGAGATGGATCTTTTTTTTTTAATCCATTTAGCCCCATTATGTCTTTTTATTGGAGCATTTAGTTCATTGATATTTAAAGTGATTATTGATAGGTATGTACTTATTGCCAGTTTTTACTTGTTTTCTGGCTGTTCTTGTAGTTCTGCTCTATTGTTTTATTCCCCTTTCCTTTCCCTTGTGGCTTGATGATTTTCTTTAGAGTTATGTTTGGCTTTCTTTCTCTTAATTTTTTCTGTATCTATTGTAGGTTTTTGATTTGTGTTTACCATGAGGTTTATGTATATCAAACTATAACTTTACCTGTCTGTTTTAAACTGATAGTCATTTCGTTCAAAATCATTGTAAAAACTACATTTTTTTACTCCCCCCACAACGTTTTACATTTTGGTTTCATATTTTATGTTTTCATGTCTATTCCTTAATTGTTTAATATAGCTATACTTAATTTTTAAATTTCTTGCTTTATAACCTTTGAACTAGTTTATTTAAGTGGTTGGCCCACTGCTTGTACTATATATAACTTCATCAGTAAGATTTTTCCTTCATCTACTTTCTTATTTCTAGTTATAGACTTTTCTTTTTTGCTTAAAGTAGATTCTTAAACATTCCTTGTAGGGTAGGCTAGTGATGATGAACTCTCACTTTTTACTTGTCTGGAAAACTTTCTCTCTCTTTCTGTTGTGAATAATAACCTTGTTGGGTAGAGTGTCTTTGGTTGTAGGTTTCTTCCTGCCAGTAATTTAAATATATGAGACCGCTCCCTTATGACCTGCAAAATTCCTGTGAAAAAGCAGCTGATGAAGTACAGGGCTTCCCTTTTATGTGACTCTTTGTTTCTCTTGCCATTTCAAAATTCTAGTTATATCTTTAACATTTGTCATTTTAATCATATGTTTTGGTATGAGTCTCTTTGTGTTACCTTGTTTGAGATTCTCTGCACTTAGGACATATGTATCTGTTTTCTTCTTCAGGTAGGTAATTTTCAGACATAATTTAATCAAATATGATTTCTGCTCCTTTTCTTTTCTTCTCTTTCTGGGACCACTATAATGCAAATGTTAGTATGATTTGATGTTGTCCAAGAGGTTCCTTAAATTATCTTAATTTATTTATTTTTTTGCTCTTGATTTGTTTATTTCCACTATTCGTCCTCCAAGTCACTTTTGTGTTCTTCTGTATCACTGAATCTGCTGGTAATTCCTTCTAGCGTATTTTTCATTGCAATTGTTATGTTCTTCAGCTTAGTTCTTTTTATATTTTCTATTTCTTTATTGAAGTTCTCACTGTGTTCCTTTATTATTTTCCCAGATTCAGTTAATATTTTTATTACTATTGCTTTGAACTCATTGTCAAGTAAATTACTTATCTCTGCTTCTTTGGGATTAATCCTGGGGTTTTATCCTGTTCTCTGGTTGTAAGATATTTCTGTCTTCTAATTCTTTTTTTACCTATCTCAGTCTTGAAGGCAGGTCCTTATGTGGGAGCATCCCTATGCATTCTGCTTGTTCCCATTGATTTTTGGGGGTAGAGCTGAGTCTGAAGTGAGCATGGGTTGTTTTCTCCCAGGGTGCACTGGCAGTCACCTTCTTGATGGGAGGTGGGTATGGCTGGAGTCAGAGGGGTTAGAGCTAATGCCTGACATGAGCCAGGGTTTATCCCAGGTTCATTGTTGGTCATCACACTGTCTGGGGGCAGAGCCAGGGCCCCAGAATTTGGAGTGGGAACCCTGAGAGGCCCAGGCTTAACCCCAGAGCAATGATGATTGTCACCTTGGCCAATGGTGGGGCAGGACCCCAAGGAGCTGGAGTCACAGCACTGAGGGTGCTGGGCTTCTTCCTGCTGTAATGGTGGTCTCCACCTTGGCTAGGTGTAGGCAAGAACTCAAGGGGCTGGAAGCTGCAGTTCTGAGCTAGCTCTGTTTCTCCTGACATGATGGCAGGTTATTCCTTGGTCTATCAGAAAAGATGCTTGATATGATTTCATATTCTTAAATTTATTAAGACTTGTTTTGTGGCCTAGTATGTAATCTATCCTGGTGCATGTTCCATGTGCACTTTAAAATAATGTGTATTCTGCTGCTTTTGCATGGAATGTTTTGTAGACATCTGTTAAGTCCATCTGTTCTAATGTGTCATTTAAAGCCATTGTTTCCTTATTGACTTTTTGTCAGATCATGCATCCATTGATGTATTAAAGTCCCTATTTAGTCCTATACTTTAATAAAGTGGAGTTTTAAAGTCCCCTACTATTATTGTGTTTCTGTCAATTTCATCCTTTAATATTTCCTTTGTTTGTTAATATTTGCTTTATGTATTTAGGTGTTCCTATTTTAGGTACATATATATTTACAATTGTTTTATCTTCTTGTTGGACTTATCCCTTTATTTTATGTAATATTCTTCTTTGTCTCTTGTTACAGCCTTTGTTTTAAACTATATTTTTTCTGATATAAGCATTGTTACTCCAGCTTTCCTTTTGTTTCCGTTTGCATGGAATACCATTTTCCAGCCCCTCACCTGCAGTATGTATGTCTTTTTATCTGAAATGAATCTTTTTGATGCAGCATATATATGGGCCTGGTATTTTTTTATCAATTCACCCACTCTATATATTTTATTGGAACATTTAGTCCATTTACATTTAAAGTAATTATTGATGTGTATGTACTTATTGTCATTTTGTTAATTTCCTGATTGTTTTAATAGTCCCTTTTTGTTCCTTTCTTCTTCAATAGCACTTTTCCCTTGTGATTCAAGGATTTATTCTTTTGTGTGTATCTATTATAGGTTTTGTTACAATTACCACATGGTTTATACATAGCAATATAATTATTTTAATTTGATGATTTCTTAAGATTAAATGTATTCTACTAATCCTACATTTTTACTCCCTCCCCTACTTTTAATGTTTTTGAAACCATATTTTCCATCTTTCTATTTTGTGTATTCTTCATTGTGAATATAGATGATTTTACTACTTTTGTCTTTAACCTTTGTACTAGCTTTATAAGTGGTTGATCTAATATTTTTTTTCTATATATTTACCTTACCAATGAGATTTTTTTATTTTATAATTTCACATTTCTAGTTGTGGTCTTTCCTTTTCCACTTAGAGAGGTCCATTAAATCTTTCTTTTAAAGCTGGTTTAGTGGTGCTGAACTCTTTTAGCCTCTGTTTGTCTGTAAAACTCTTTATCTCTCTTTCAAATCTAAATGATAGATTTGCCAGGCAGAGTATTCCTGGTTGTAGGTGTTTTGTTTCATCACTTTAAATATATCATGCCACTCCCTTCTGGCCAAAATTTCTGCAGAAAAGTCAGCTGACAGTGTTATGGGATTTACCTGGTACATAACTAGTTTCTTTTCCCTTGCTCCTTTTAAGATTCTCTCTTTATCCTTAAATTTTGCCATCTTAGTTATAATGTGTACTGGTGTGAATCCTTTTGTGTTCATTTTATTTGGGACTCTCTGTAGTTCCTGGACATGGACATCTTTTTCCTTTCCCAGATTAGGGAAATTTTCAGCTATTATCACTTCAAATAAGTTATCTGCCCCTTTCTCACTTCTTCTGGGACTCCTATAATGCAAATGTTAGTACACTTGATTCTGTCCCAGAGGTCTCTTAAACTATTCTCGTGTTATAAAATTCTTTTTTCTTTTTCTTTTTTTTTTTTTTTTTCTGTTCAGTGTGGGTGATTTCCACTGTTATGGCTTACAATTAGCTGATTCATTCTTCTGTATCATCTAGTCTACTGTTGATTCCTTCCAGTGTATTTTTCCTTCCAGTTATTGTATTCTTCAGCTTCATTTAGTTCTTTATATTTTCTAACTCTGTTAAACTTTCACTGTGTTCAAAAATTCTTCTCCCAAGTTTATTGTGCATTTTTATTATCATTACATTGACCCATTATTAGGTAGATTGCTTATCTCTACATCACTTAGTGCTTCTTGGGTTTTATCTTGCCTCTACATTTGGGACATATTCTTTTGTCACCTAGGTTTGCTTAATTCTCTGTGATTGCTGTATGCATTAAGTAGATTAGGTAGGTAAAGTTTCCTGATCTTGGAGAAGTGGCCTTATGTAGGAGACTTCCTATGGAGCCCAATAGTGAAATCTCCTCTTGTCATCAGAGTTACATGATCTAGGGGTGCTCACTGTGTGAGCTAAGTGGGCCCTTCTCTTGTGTTGAGGTGAAATACTGTGGGTGCTCTTTAGGCTTGGCTGGCCCCTGTCCTGGTTGGCTGCCAGCCTAAGCCTTATGTGGATGCTTCTGGACTTTGGTGGGTGGGGCCAACCCCTGGTGCAGATGGCTGGATGACTTGGAACATCTCAGTTCTGGTCCTGGCCTTTTGGTGGGTGGAGATGTGTCTCAGGGAGACTGGTTGCAGGGCATGGGAGGTCCTGGGACTGGTAAAAACATGTTGGTGCACTGGTACGACCTCAGAGCTAGTAGAATAGAAGGAGGACGCCTAAATGGAGCCAGCCATCAACAGTGTCCTCATTGTAGAAAGAACTCCCCAAAATGGCTGCAACTAGAATCTTTGTCCCCAGAGGTAGTCCCAGTTGCCTCCTGCCCTCTCTGGGAGGTTCTACAAGATGAATAAATGTGTCTAACCCAGGATCCTTCCAAATTTCTGCCTCTGCACTGGGCCTTGCAGCATGTGAGATTTTGTGTGTGCTCTTTAAGAACCAAGTCTCTTTTTTGCTACAGGTTTTCAGCTCTTTGGTACACAAGCCCTGCTGCTCTTCAAAGTCAGATAGTATGGGGGCTCATCTTTGCAGTGCAGCACCTCAGGACTGGAGACGCCCATGTGGGGCTTGAATCCTTCACTCCTTGTGGAGAATCTCTGAAATTGTGATTATCTTCCCCCTTGTAGTTTGCTTAACAGTGGTGAGGATCTTGACTATATTGCATCTCTACCTGTCCTACCCGTTCCTTCTTTATATCTTTAGTTGTGGAAAATTTTTTCTGCTAGTGTCCAGGTCATTCTCATTGATAGTTGCTTTGTAAATAGTTTTGCTTTTGGTGCACCCATAGGAGGAAATGATCTCAGGATCTTACTACTCTGACACCTTGGTCACTCCTCCTCACATTCTGAATATTTACTTTTTTAATTTTATTTATTTATTTATTTATGGCTGTGTTGGGTCTTCATTGCTGTGTGTGGGTTTTCTCTAGTTGCGCTGAGCAGGGGTTGCTCTTCATTGTGGTGCCTAGGCTTCTCATTGCGGCAGCTTCTCTTGTTGCAGAGCATGGGCTCTAGGTGCACAGCTATCATTATTTGTGGCACGTGAGCTCAGTAGTTGTGGCTCACAGGCTCTAGGGCACAGGCTCAGCAGTTGTGGTGCTCAGGCTTAGCTGCTCCACGGCATGTGGGATCTTCCCAGACCACGGCTAGAACCCATGTCCCCTGCATTGGCAGGCAGATTCTTAACCACTGCACCACCAGGGAAGTGCTCTGAACATTTTAGATTGGGAGCTGATTTACTGCTGCAGCTTTAAATTTCCTTTGAGTTTAAAAAGCTGTGATTGTCTTGATAGCTTTCTCAAGTTTTTGTTCTTCCTACTTTGTTTAATATGTCTCTTCCTTGTTTATCATTCCTTTAATAAATTACAACAATTTCATGTTGAATGTTTTATGGTTACATTTGGAACCAACATTTATTTACTTTTTCTGAGCACGTTCTCAAAAAATCATTCTTTTTTTGTGCTGTTATGTGTGAGTTGTTTTGTGAATCCTAGCAGATATGCCAGTGAAAAAGAGAACCTCAGGCATGAGTCTATCAGGAATTGATGCCTTGATGTGCAAGACAGCATATGAATGCTGTTGACCCTAATGGAGCCAACCTAGAAGGAAAGGAGGAAAATGGTACAGAAAGGGAAGATTTGAGAAAGAACAGAAAACATTATCTGTTCCATAGTTCCTTAGTGGTGTTCCCCTGCTTGAGTTTCCAGTAATACTCAGAAATAAAAATATATTATCTGGTGAAGAACATGAGCAGATGTTTTGATTTTTCAGCATGTGGAACTATTTTCCAACAGTGGGCAAGATCAAGATCATGTATTTGATATTTCCAAAGTCTTTCATATAAAAATAAATGTGAATTTATAGTTTGGATATCAAAACATATAAAGTCTTATTTATCATCCTTATCTGAATAAATGGAGAACTATCATGTGCAAGAATATTTAGTAGTGTGTATTTCACTAACATCAAATATTAGTGGGAGTTATATGAGTTTGGAAAAATGATAACTAAGATATTTATCTGAAGGAAAACTGAGAAATTTTTTAGAATGGGAAGGAAAATTAAATCTTAATTATCAGAAATTTTCTTAAAGTTAATTTTTCTTGCCTTGTCTCAGTGAGCAAGCTCTCTATTGAGCATCTTATTTCAGTTAGCAGTATGGAGGCAAATATTCTGTGAAAAGTTGAGCGTACATCCTCACTTCACGTGGTTGCAAAGGGAACACATTGTAAAATATCATACAAACTTACAAATGGAATACATTATATTTTTTAGTTTTCTTTTAAGCACTTATTATGTAGCTCCTATCATAATGGGGTATACATGAAGCTAATAAACATCAAGTTTCAAAGTCCCTACCTTGCACAAATTCTTGCCACAGCTGTGGAATGGGTTAAACCTAGCAATGGGTTGTGATTATATGTTTTGGTAAAATTTGTTAAGTTAGGTATATTTGTTATGATCATTAAGATCACTGTTTCTCACCACCTCAGTTTGCTTTCCTTCACACTTCCATTTGGGTCAATTGATAGTTATATGGATTCAAGTTAAGAAGTTGAGCTGGGGAATACATATATTTGTCATTTAGTGAGATAGAGTTATATGGTTTAGAGTCACTTCTGTTTACATTTAATTTATTGCCAAAATTTCCAGTGTAAGAATGGTTTTCAGAAATACTCCTCCTGCCCACTGTGAAGACTCACCATGATGTAATGTAAAAGCACAGGGCCACAGGTGTTACAAAAATCTGAAGTTATTCTTCAGATATTAATAATGGTATTGTATGAGGAGTAGAAGAGAAACAAAATCTGAATTTGGTGGAACCATAAGCTAGTCTCTGGAAATGTCTTCCAAATGACACAAATATAAATTTGTAAGCAAAGAATTTGTTTCTTAATAATGCCTATTCAAAGCAGAAGTTTTCTTTTATCATTAATATACTAAAAATGTAGCTTAAACACTTAAAAATGTGTCAGATATTTTTATGGAAACCATGAAAAATAATAGGTATCAGAATTCTGCTGTTAATAGGGGACAGAATATAACACTAAAAGAGTGGGTGTACACATGGGGATTTGCACACAATATCATTTTTTTTTTTTTTTAAGGTTATCTAACTTCTCAGAATTCCTTTCTTTTTTTACACCTTAATGGATCTTTATTCCTGTCCTGCCCATAGTTTCTTCAGAACCTTTTTTTTTCTTTTAGATTCCATATATGTTAACATATGGTATTTGTTTTTGTCCTTCTGACTTACTTCACTGTGTATGACGGACTCTAGTTCCATCCACCTCACTACAAATAACTCAACTTCATTTCTTTTTATGGCTGAGTAATATTCCATTGTATATATGTGCCACATCTTCTTTATCCATTCATCTGTCGATAGATAGTTTGCTTCCGCGTCCTGACTATTGTAAATAGAGCTGCAATGAACATTGTGGTACATGACTCTTTTTGAATTATGGTTTTCCAGAGTATGTGCCCAGTGATGGGATTGCTGGGTTGTATGGTAGTTCTATTTTTAGATATTTAAGGAACCTCCATACTGTTCTCCATAGTGGCTGTGTCATTTTACATTCCCACCAACAGTGCAAGAGGGTTCCCTTTTCTCCACACCCTCACCAGCATTTATTGTTTGTAGATATTTTGATGATGCTCATTCAGACAGGTGTGAGGTGATACCACATTATAGTTTTGATTTGCATTTCTCTAATGATTAGTGATGTTGAGCATCCTTTCATGCATTTGTTGGCAATCTGGATATCTTCCTTGGAGAAATGTCTGTTTAGGTCTTCTGCTCTTTTTTTTTTTTAACATCTTTATTGGGGTATAATTGCTTTACAATGTTGTGTTAGTTTCTGCTTTATAACAAAGTGAATCAGTTTTACATATACATATGTTCCCATATCTCTTTGTATGTGTTAGCATACGGTATTTGTCTTTTTCGTTCTGACTTACTTCACTCTGTATGACGGACTCTAGGCCTATCCACCTCATTACAAATAGCTCAATTTCGTTTCTTTTTATGGCTGAGTAATATTCCATTGTATATATGTGCCACATCTTCTTTATCCATTCATCTGTTGATAGATACTTAGTTTGCTTCCGCGTCCTGACTATTGTAAATAGAGCTGCAATGAACATTGTGGTACATGACTCTTTTTGAATTATGGTTTTCCAGGGTATGTGCCCAGTGATGGGACTGCTGGGTTGTATGGTAGTTCTATTTTTAGGTATTTAAGGAACCTCCATACTGTTCTCCATAGTGGCTGTGTCAATTTACATTCCCACCAACAGTGCAAGAGGGTTCCCTTTTCTCCACACCCTCACCAGCATTTATTGTTTGTAGATATTTTGATGATGCTCATTTGGACAGGTGTGACATTATAGTTTTGATTTGCATTTCTCTAATGATTAGTGATGTTGAGCATCCTTTCATGCATTTGTTGGCAATCTGGATATCTTCCTTGGAGAAATATCTATTTAGGTCTTCTGCCCATTTTTGAATTGGGTTGTTTGTTTTTTGGATATTGAGACACATGAGCTGCTTATAAATTTTGGAGATTAATCCTCTGTTAATTGCTTCATTTGCAAATATTTTCTCCCATTCTGAGGGTTGTCATTTCGTGTTGTTTATGGTTTCATTTGCTGGGCAAAAGCTTTTAAGTTTCCTTAGGTCCCATTTATTTATTTTTGCTTTTATTTCCATGTCTCTAGGAGGTGGGTCAAAAATGATCTTGCTGTGATTTATGTCATAGAGTGTCCTGCCTATGTTTTCCTCTAAGAGTTTTATAGTGTCTGGCCTTATATTTAAGTCGTTAATCCATTTTGAGATTATTTTTGTATACTACATTAGGGAGTATTCCTATTTCATTCTTTCACATGTAACTGTCCAGCTTTCCCAGCGCCACTTATTGAAGAGGCTGTCTTTCTTCATTGTATATTCTTGCCTCCTTTATCAAAAATAAGGTGACCATATGTGCATGGGTTTATCTCTGGGCTTTCTGTCCTGTTGCATTGAGGTATAGCTCTGTTTTGGTGCCAGTACAATACTGTCTTAATTACTGTGGATTTGTGATTTAGTCTGAAGTCAGGGAGACTGATTCCTCCAGCTCCGTTTTTCTTTCTTAAGACTGCTTTGGCTATTTGGAGTCTTTTGTGTTTCTATACAAATTGTGAATTTTTTTGTTCTAGTTCTGTGAAAAATGCCATTGCTAGTTTGATAGGGATTGCACTGAATCTGTAGATTGCTTTGAGTAGTGTAGTCATTTTCACAATGTTGATTCTTTCAATCCAAGAACAAAGTATATCTCTCCAACTGTTTGTATCATCTTTAGTTTCTCTCATCAGTATCTTTTAGTTTTCTGCATACAGTTCTTTTCTCTCCTTAGGTAGGTTTATTCATAAATATTTTATATACAATGTTAAATGGGAGTGTTTCTTTAATTTCTCTTTCAGATTTTCATTAATTGGTGTATAGGAATGCAAGAGATTTCTGTGAATTAATTTTGTATCCTGCTACTTTACCAAATTCATTGATTAGGTCTAGAAGTTTTCTTGTGGCTTCTTTAGGATTCTCTCTATATCTAGTATCATATCATCTGCAAACAGTGACAGTTTTACTTCTTCTTTTCTGATTTGGATTCCTTTTATTTCTTTTTTGTTTCTGATTGCTGTACCTAAAACTTCCAAAACTGTGTTGAATAATAGCAGTGAGAGTGGGCAACCTTGTTTTCTTCCTGATCTTAGAGGAAACGGCTTCACTTTTTCACCATTGAGAACAATATATGGCCTTTATTATGTTGTAGTAGGTTCCCTCTATGCCCACATTCTGGAGAGTTTTTATCATAAATGTGTGTTGAATTTTGTCAAAAGCTTTTTCTGCATCTATTGAGATTATCATAAGGTTTTTATCCTTCAATTTGTTATTGTGGTGTATTACATTGATTGATTTGTGTATATCGAAGAATCCTTGTATTCCTGGGATACACCCCACTTGATCATGGTGTATGAGCCTTTTAATGTGCTGTTGGATTCTGTTTGCTCGCATTTTGTTGAGGATTTTTGCATCTATGCTCATCAGTGATATTGGCCTGTAGTTTTCTTTTTCTGTGATATCTTTCTCTGGTTTTGGTATCAGGGTGATGGTGGTTACATAGAATGAGTCTGGGAGTGTTCCTCCCTCTGCTATATTTTGGAAGAATTTGAGAAGGATAGGTGTTATCTCTTTTCTAGATGTTTGATAGAATTTGCCTGTGAAGCCATCTGGTCCTGGGCTTTGGTTTGTTGGAATATTTTTAATCTCAGTTTCAATCTCAGTGCTTGTGATTGGTCTGTACATGTTTTCTATTTTTTCCTGGTTCATGCTCAGAAGGCTGTTCTTTTCTAAGTATTTGTCCATTTCTTCCAGGTTGTCCATTTTATTGGCATAGAGTTGCTTGTAGAAATCTCTCATGATCCTTTGTATTTCTGAAGTGCCAATGTTGTTACTTCTCCTTTTTCATTTCTAATTCTATTGATTTGAGTCTTCTCCCTTTCTTTCCTGAAGAGTCTGGCTAATAGTTTATAAATTTTGTTTATCTTCTCAAAGAATCAGCTTTTAGTTTTATTCATCTCTGCTATTGTTTCCTTCATTTCTTTTTCGTTTATTTCTGATTGGATCTTTATGATCTTTCCTTCTGCTAACTCTGAGGTTGTTTTGTTCTTCTTTCTCTAATTGCTCTAGGTTTAAGGTTAAGTTGTTTATTTGAGATTTTTCTTGTTTCTTGAGGTAGGATTGTATTGTTATAAACTTTCCTCATAGAACTGCTTTTGCTGCATCCTATAAGTTTTGGGTCATCGTGTTATCATTATCATTTGATTCTATGTATTTTTGATTTCCTCATTGATTTCTTCAGTGATATCTTGTTTAATTAGTAACATATTGTTTAGCTTCCCTTTGTTTTCATTTTTTTTCCAGTTTTCTTCCTGTGATTGATATCTAGTCTCATAGCACTGTGGCTGGAAAAGATTCTTGATGTGATTTCAATTTTCTTAAATTTACCAAGACTTGATTTGTGACCCAAGGTATGATCTATCCTGGAGAATGTTCCATGACTGCTTGAGAAGAAAGTGTATTCTGTTGTTTTGATGGAATGTCCTATAGAGATCAATTAAGACCACCTTGTTTAATGTGTCATTAAAAGCTTGTGTTACCTTATTTATTTTCATTTTGGGTGATCTGTCTATTGGTGAATGTGGGGTTTTAAAGTCCCCTACTATTATTGTGTTACTGTTGATTTCCTCTTTTATGACTGTTAGCATTTGCCTCATATATTGAGGTGCTCCTTTATTGGGTGCATAATATTTACAATTGTTATATCTTCTTCTTGAATTGATCCCTTGATCATTATGTAGTGTTCTTCTTTGTCTCCTGCAATAGTCTTTAACTTAAAGTCTATTTTGTCTGATATGAGAATTGCTACCCCAGTTTTCTTTTGATTTCCATTTGCATGGAATATCGTTTTCCATCTCCTTACTTTTAGTCTCTATGTGTCCCTAGGTCTGAAGTGGGTCTCTTGTAGACAGCATATATACAGGTCATCTTTCTATATCCATTCAGCCAGTCTATGTCTACCGGTTAGAGCATTTAATCCCTTTACCTATAAGGTAATTATCTATATGTATGTTCCTATTACCATTTTGTTGTTTTGGGTTTATTTTTTGGTAGGTCTTTTCCTTCTCTTATGTTTCCTTCCTAGAGAATTTCCTTTAGCATTTCTTTTAAAGCTGGTTTGGTGGTTCTGAATTCTCTTAACTTTTGCTTGTCTGTAAAGGTGTTAATTTCTCCATCAAATCTGAATGAGGTCCTTGCTGGGTAGAGCAATCTTGGTTGTAGATTTTCCCCTTCCTTCACTTTAAATATGTCCTGCCACTCCCTTCTGGCCTGCAGAATTTCTGCTGAAAGATCATCGGTTAACCTTATGGGGATTCCCTTGTTTGTTGCTTTTCCCTTGCAGCTTTTAATATTTTTTCTTTGTGTTTAGTTTTTTATGGTTTGAATAATATGAATCTTGGCATGTTTCCCCTTTGATTTATCATATATGGGACTCTCTGTGCTTCCTGGACTTGATTGACTATTTCCTTTCCCATGTTAGGGAAGTTTTCAACTATAATCTCTTCAAATATTTTCTCAGTCCCTTTCTTTTTCTCTTCTTCTTCTAGGACCCTTATAATTCTAATGTTGGTGCATTTAATATTGTCCCGGAAGTCTTGAGACTGTCCTCAATTCTTTTCATTCTTTTTTCTTTATTCTGCTCTGCAGTAGTTATTTCCACTCTTTTACCTTCCAGGTCATTTATCCATTCTTCTGCCTCAGTTATTCTGCTATTGAATCCTTCTAGAGAATTTTAAATTTCATTTATTGTGTTGTTCATCATTGTTTGTTTGCTCTTTAGTTCTTCTATGTCCTTGTTAAACATGTCTTGTATTTTCTCCATTCTATTTCTAAGATCGTGGATCATCTTTACTATCATTACTCTGTACTCTCTTTCAGGTAGACTGCCTATTTCCTCTTCATTTGTTTGGTATTTTGTGTTTTTACCTTGCTTCTTCATCTGCTGCATATTTGTGTGTCTTCTCATTTTGTTTAAGTTACTGTGTTTAGGGTCTGCTTTTGCAGGCTGCAGGTTCATAGTTCCCATTGTTTTTTGGTGTCTGCCCCCAGTCAGTGAGCTTGGTTCTGTGGCTTCTTTTGGCTTCCTGGTCTAGGGGACTGGTGGCTGTGTTCTGGTGGGTCGGGCTGGATCTTGTCTATCTGGTGGGCAGGACTGCATCTGGTCATGTGTTTTAGGGTGTCTGTGGAGTTAGTATAATTTTAGGCAGCCTCTCTCTTAATGGGTGGGGTTTTGCTCCTGTCTTGCTCGTTGTTTGGCATGGGGAGTCCATCACTGGAACTTGCTGGCTATTGGGTGGAGCTGGGTCTTAGTGTTGAGATGGAGACCTCTGGGAGAGCTCTTGCAAATTGATAATATGTGGGCCAGGATGTCTCTGTTGGTCTAATGTCCTGAACTCAGCTCTCCCACCTCAGAGGCTCAGGCCTGACACCAGGCCAGAGAATGAAAACCCTATCAGCCACACGGCTCAGAAGAAAAGGAGAAGAAAAAGAAAGAAAGAAAGAATTTTAATAATAATAAAAATAAAAGAGGAGAACAACGAAACCAATAAACGAATCCACCAATGTTAACAAGCGCGTTGCTCCCTAAGTTTACTGCCTCAATATTGGGACGATTCATTGCCTATTCAGGTACTCCATAGATGCAGGGTACATCAAGTTGATTGTGGAAATTTAATCTGCTGTTTCTGAAGCTGCATGGAGAAATTTCCCTTTCTCATCTTGTTTCACACAGGTCCCGGGGTTTGGCTTTGGTTTTGGCCCCAGCTCTTTGTGTAGGTCATCCTCAGGCATCTGTTCCTGTCCAGAGAGGACATGGTTAATGTAACGGCTGATTAGGAGGCTCTTGCTCATTCAGGCTGGGAGGAGGGATGGGTACGGTAGTCATAATTGGAATGCAGGCAAGCCTGCGGTGGCAGAGGCTAGTGTGACATGCAACAGCCTGAGGCACGCCGTGTGTTCTTGCAGGGAATTTGTCCCTGGATCACAGGACCCTGGCAGTGGCATGCTGCGGAGGCTCCCAGGGGAGGTGTCATAGTGACCTGGGCTTGAACACAGGACTTTTGGTATCTGCAGCAGCAGAATTAGCATTTCATGCCCACCTCTGTGGTCCAAGGTGATAGCCGCAGCTTGCGCCCATCTCTGGACTTGTTTAGATGGTACTCTGCCTTCTGTGGGCAGTCAGAGAAGGAATCCCCTCTTCTCATGCACCCCAAAACAATGGTCTCTTGCATCTTAGGCAGGTCCAGACTTTTTCCTGGACTACCCTCCGGCTAGCTGTGGCACACTAGCCCCTTCAGGCTGTGTTCACACAGCCAACCCCAGTCCTCTCCCTGGGATCTGACCTCCAAAACCCAAGCCTCAGCCTCCACCCACCCCAGCAGGTGAGCAGGCAAGCCTCTCAGGCTGGTGAGTCCTGGTTGGCACCAATCCTCTGTGTGAGAATCTCTCCGCTTTGCCCTCTGCACCCCTGTTGCTGCGCTCTCCTCCATGGCTCTCAAACTTCCCCTCCTGCCCACCTTCTATCCCTGCAAGTGAAGGGGCTCCCTAGTCTGTGGAAACGTTTCCTCCTTCACATCTCCCTCCCAGAGGTGCAGTTCCCATCCCTATTTTTTTGTCTCTGTTTTTTCTTTTTTCTTTTGTCCTACCCAGGTATTTTGGGATCTTCTTTCCTTTTGGGAAGTCTGAGGTATTCTGCAAGCATTCTGTAGGTATTCTGTAAGAGTTGTGCCACATGTAGATGTATTTTTTATGTATTTGTGGGGAAGAAGGTGATCTCCACATCTTACTCCTCCGCCACCTTGAAGGTCCCTCCAATATCAGTAATTGCTTAAAAACTAACATTTGTTGCTCATGCAAAAGAATGACTTATTATTTGTCCAGTATTTACAGAGAAAATATTTTAAAATCATTGTCTTGGGCTTCCCTGGTGGCGCAGTGGTTGAGAGTCCGCCTGCCGATGCAGGGTACATGGGTTCATGCCCCGGTCCGGGACAATCCCACATGCCATGGAGTGGCTGGGCCCGTGAGCCATGGCTGCTGAGCCTGCGTGTCCGGAGCCTGTGCTCCGCAACGGGAGAGGCCACAACAGTGAGAGGCCCGCATATCACAAAAAAAAAAAAAAAAAATTGTCTTATAAAGAGGTGTTTTAAGAATATGCAGCCAAAAGTTGAAGAAAAATGTGTTAAAGTGTTTATCAACATAAGTTGGTAAATAAAACAGTTAAGTTACTTTCCTAGACTTTATGATACTTATGATATTCATCAGCTTAATAAAATTGTAATTTACTATGGTTTATTTTCAATTTTAAATATGTACTTGCATTTATTGCTCATTTGTATACATAATCTGCATGATTATTATTGTTATAGAGAGACTCCAAGTTAAATAATCTTCAGTTCTCTATGAACCTGGATCTGCCTCTTTCCAGGCAACTTTCTAGGCAACTTTCCCTAGAGATGAAACAGATACTCCTTTGTTTGCAGCATGGAGCTGTTCTCCTTTCTAGAGTGAATGAGTAGGTTTGGTTCCAGGATGTAAGAATTGTTAACTTCAGAAAAATCTGTTATTGTAATCACTCCATTCATTTATTAAAGGAGAAAAAGAAAACATATTATCTAAATACATCCAAAAAATGTATTGGATAAAATTTAATTCCCTTGAGAGATAAAACTCATTGCATACTGAAAATGGAAGGGCTCATCTTTGACCTGATGAAGTTTACCCACTGAAAGACTATAGCAATGATTACACTTAAGGTGAAATATTAGAATCAATCATTTTAAGATCAGGAACAGAATTACAAACTTCCACTATACTGCTAACTGAAGCAAAATACAACAAAAAAGCAATATGAGTTAAAGGGATTGGAAAGGAATTTTTTTCATAATCCATATATTATACAATGGTCCTCCTGGACTATTAAATATAATTTGTAGGAAATTGCTGGCAACCATATACAAGATTGTTGCATTGAAATTGCAAAAATTCATTACAATCCTATGCACCAGAAACAGTAATTAAGAAAATGTAATAATTGTTTTTAAAAACACTCTTCACATTAGCAACAGAACCTATCATGTAGGTTCTGAAGTCTATCAAAATAGAAATGAATCTATCAAAAAAGGCCTGAGACCTACATAGGGAAAATGAATAATATCTTTGTTGAAGGACATAAAAAACCCTAAATAAATGGATAGAGATATTTTTGGTTATGGATGGCAAGAATCAATTTCATAAAGGTGTCAAATTCCTCTAAATTAATCAATAAGTTTACTGAATTTCTATCATAATCCCTTCACAGTTTTTATAAACTGTGACAACCTGGTCTGAAAATACATATGGAAGAGAATAACTAGCCAAAAATGGTAAGTTAATTTCAAAGAAAAATAAGGAAAAAATACTTGAGAGCAAAGTTTATAAAGTTATAATAATTAAGAGAGTAGATAATAGATCTTTGAAACATCATAGAGAGTAGGACTCTAACTCTCACATATATGAGAACTTTCTGTTTGACAAATGTACCATTTTACAATTCAAAAATAAGATGGCCTTTCTAATAAGTAACTGAGAAAATTGGGATCCATATAGAAAAGGACAAAATTATTTATGCAGTTTACAAGCAGTGGTTCTTAATTAGGGTGATTTTGGCCCCCATGGAACATTTGGCAATGTTTGGTTCACTTTTGGCTGCAACAACTGGAGGGGTAAATACAATTGATAGGGTAGAGGTCAGGGATGCTGCTGAACATTCTGCAAAGCATAGGACAGCCCCCACGACAAAGAATTATTCAACCCAAAATGTCAATAGTGTCATAATTGAGAAACCCAGCTCTAGCTCAAACAGACTTCCCTCAGATAACTACACAGTTAATTTCCTGATCCCTTTTCAAACCTATTCAAATGTTACCTTCTCAATAAAACTGATCTGAGCTCCTGTATTTAAAATTACCACCTCAATCCCCCTTTTCATGACATTCCTGATCCCTCTTACTCTGCTCTTCCTTTTCTTTATTCTATTGCATTTATCATCTTGTAACATCCAGTAAAATTTATTTACTTATTATATATATTGTTTGTCAGTCTACTAAAATGGCTTGATTTTTTTCATTGATTTATCCCAAACACCTAGAATGGTGTTTAGCACATGGTGGGTAATCAATAAATATTTACTTAATAAATAAATTAACAGTTCTAAGTGCTAATGTGGAGTAGCAGAATCACTCATAAACTGCTGGTGGAGAGTGTCTCTTTGGAGAGAACTTGGCTTTGTCATATATATTTGGAGATGCACATACCAGGGAAATCAATGTGAAGATGGTATCTTGAACCATCTCAGAACTTTCTTTCCCTAACACCTAACCAATAAAATCAACACCTAGGAAAACTGTCACCAAGTTATCTTTGAGGAATAACCAAACCTATAAAGTTTAATGACATGTAACTCAGGAGGAAAGCAGAAGATAAAGAACAGAAGAAAACTGCAGCATAGCAGGGCTCCTCCCTGCTCACCTCCCAATCTGTATGCCCTGGACTTTTTCATTTTTTCATTTTTGGATAATAGTGATTCAGATCTATACAGTTTTTTCTTCTAATAAGAAAATCCAGTATTAAAAAAAAAGCTATTATGTAGAGCACTAATCTAGAAGGATCACAAGGATCGTATATGTGTGTGTATTTATATATTCATATACTGATGCCCAATCATAGACCTGATGAACCAAAGTTTCTAGGTATGAAACCCAAGAATCTGTGTGTGTGGTTTTGCTTTTTTTTTAAGTTTTTCAGCTGATGATCAGACAAGTCTTACAACTATTCATCTAGTAGGTTTTTAAATGTGTCCCAAGAAACCCTGGATGTCTAAGTAACTGTGGAAGTATCTTGGGCATTCTGGTAAAGCAACTGCTTTTGTATCTTTTATATAGAAATATTTTGTGTACAAAAAAAGGCTTGGGACAAAAAATACTGTTTCTTAAAAACAGAAGTTTGTAATCCATTGATCTAGAGAAAGCTTCTACATTGAATGACCATTAAATTATGAGGTAGATAGTGTGATATGCAACCCATGTCTTTAGGAATGAGAAAATTTTTCTCCTAGCTGTTGTGAGTGTTGCCAGGAGATGACCCTTAGCTGCCATCCATTTTTGAGGATTGCCCCAGTTGAAGAAAACTGCCTGGTTCAGTCAACCTCCTTCCAGGAAAAGCTCATATTCAACAACAGATCTATATAAATCTATATAAATGAATGACTTGGCCTCTTGCCTCAACTTGGGACAACTTTGAGGAATCATCCCATGCTCCAGAGCTCCACCATAGTGTCAGCTGGGCCCTTCATTAGAAGAGCATCACAGTTTCTTCTGCCCAATCCTCCTCTTTTCCTCCCAAATGTCATACCCTCAGAATGCTCCCTAATAAGCATCCTCTTCATGAATCTGAATCTCAGAGTCTTCTTCTGAGACACCCAAGCTGCAACACCAATTGAAGTTAAATGATATGATTATGTGATGCATGAAACTATATCACTGCCCAAGTGAGTGAACTAAATAAAAAGGAGGCAAAATGAGTAAATGACTAAAAAGGAGGCAAAAATGTAACACATGACAAATCAGGTTGTTCCGCATTCATAATAGATGAAAACTAATTGTCTGCCAGTCATGAGTTAGCAATATAGAAATCTTCCAAGTTGTGCCAAAATGATATTAAGATGTTTACACATGTTTATGTGATCCAGTTTATGCTTCTGCTGTCACCTGCCTGCCAGTAGAATCTCCAATGATATCAAGAGTTGGAGAAGAACAATGGCAAGTGACAAAGTCTGAGAAATTAAACTAAAAAGTCAAAGAATGTGTTGTAAAGATAGTAGCCCCAACCTCTTAGATAAGTGGAGAAAATTAAATAAACTTAAACCTACTTTCCATTTGTGGACAGTTAACATACATATTAACTTTAATTTATCTTGAGAATACAATGACAAATAAATAACTTAAAATTTGTATACATTAATAAAATAAGAAATGTTTTCCAAAGTTTTGGAGGTTTTGTGCTAGTGGCAAGGTTCTACTTGTGGTGAAAGGGGCCCAACTCTCACCACTGTGAGAAAGGACATAAGGCCATTCATTAGTGAGATCGTTCCCTTCCCAGTTCCTCTTTTTCACATCTGAGGCTGTGCACTTTCTGAATTTTTATGTTTCTGGAGATTTATAGTTGTTGTTGCTGTTTTACTAAATAAACTCTTGTCTAGAGAAACATCAGTTAATGGCACAAGGATCCTTCAGATGTGAAGAACCATTGAAAAAAGTGAAAGGACCACTGTCAACATAGAGAAAAATCCTAGTCACAGACATATTTGACAGTACTACCAAAATTAAAGGATGTGCAAAGTCTGGAACAACTGAATATGAAAACAATTTCCTATGCAAGAATTTCTATGACAATGAAATGTAGAATAAAGAACTAATAGTTTTGTTATTCTGTAGCTCAGTTGATCGTTGTCTCTAACTTTTGTTAGATTGTTTTGAGAATACAGATTTGTATGCATTCATTTCCCCAGAAATATGTGTATTTATTGTTCCAATATGTAAATGTGACCAAAAGCAAAAATGAAAACAACTTCTACTTAACATTTTTTCAATGTTAATTTCTAGAACACTGATTCTGTTTGTTTTTATTTCTCATGAGAATATATATTTTGAGTTGAGTGCTTTCTTAACTTCTTTCCACTTTTCGTAAATCCAACT
>NW_020174266.1:1144266-1190731 GCF_003031525.2 Neophocaena asiaeorientalis asiaeorientalis | reverse complement strand
AAAAAAAAAAAAAAAAAAAAAAAAAAAAAAAAAAGACAAGCATAATAATGTACAGAACTTAGCCAGTTTTCTGGAATTTAACATATGCTAGTTACCCAAACCTTCCCCAGTGTATAAAACTTGGTTCAATATCACCAGATGACCAATATTACTGTGAGGTGTTAAGTATAATCAAAATACTTAGATTTACTCCAAACATGAATAACTGCTAGAGATAATATGAAAATGTTCTTCTCTTTTCAATGACTTTATCATAGTAGACTATTTATTACAAGAGTATGAATTATTTAACTGCTCACCATTTCTTACAAAATGTAAAACTTTTGGGAATTTGTAATAAGATTGCAAAATACAATTAAACTGTAAAATAAAATCTCCACCTCACAGATGAGTAATGGACACATTGTCTAAAAATTTAATTACACCAGAGTAATTTTTAAAGCTTAGATTCACAAAAGGAGCCCAAACGCTAACCTTGTAAAGGAATAGAAAGAACTAATTTGTTCTGTATAAAAACACAGGAAGGGGCGAGGCTTCCCTGGTGGTGCAGTGGTTGAGAGTCTGCCTGGCAATGCAGGGGACATGGGTTCGTGTCCCGGTCCAGGAGGATTCCATGTGCCACGGAGCGGCTGGGCCCGTGAGCCATGGCCACTGAGCCTGCACGTCTGGAGCCTGTGCTCCGCAACGGGAGAGGCCACCGCTAAAAACACAGGAAGTATTTATTTTTATGTCTGAGAAAAAAGGAATTGGGTAAAGGAAAAGAAAAGAGATGAAGAGATGGGCTGCATATGGCAAAAAACAGGATCAGGATAGGTAAAAATGTTACCAAATCCAAGCTTGCACTGCTCACCACAGGACAGGCCAATAAATCAAGAGACAAAGTATTGGGGCAAGGAAAAGCAACTTTATTTGGAAAGCCAGCAGACCGAGAAGATGGAGGACTAGTGTTCCAAAGACCCATCTTACCTGAGTTAGTGTTCAGGCTTCTTTTATATTGAAAGGGGAGGGTGTCAGGCTGGTTCATGCAAGCTTCATGGTGCCTGCCAGACCCCAGAGGAGATGTGATAATCCTTTGTTCTTGCCTCTGTGCACGTAGGTCTGGTCATGATGTTCCTGTAAACCTTCAATAAGGCAAATATTCTCTGTTCTGCAACTTTTTGTCTCTATATGAATGAAGAGTGTTTTTTCTTTAAAGGTCAAGTCTTTGAGGCAGAGCCTTGATAAAAAGCTGTTTTGTATATTTCAGGCAACAGTCAGCATTCTTTTGCCAATGTGAAGAGCCAGCATGACTAAATATGGACAACAAAGTACAAAGGTTAGAGCTTAAGGAATGGATCCAGTATGGATTTGCATTTGTTCTTCTCTTACCAAAATGCCTAAGGCATTTGAAACTGCAGAAGGTCTAATAATTAGTAAGAATGTTTGGGGTTTTTTTGTTTTTTTTTGACTGTGCCATGCAGCCTGTGGGATCTTAGTCCCCTGACCAGTGATTGAATTTGGGCCCTCAGCAGTGAGTGCATGGAGTCCTAAAAACTGGACTGCCAGGAAGTTCCCTGTTTATATGGTTTTAAACCTCTCCTCATTCCCTAAATTTCAGTAGAGTCAGCTACATCCACAAATCCCTATAGTGAGTGGTGTGTGAATTGTGTGTGTGTGTGTGTAACAAGGAAAAGGACTGAATTCTATATATGGACTTCTGTGAGGAAAAGCCTAGGATGGTAAATAAAGGCAGGAACTCAGATCAAATATGGGCTTGATAAAGGAATCCTCCTGGGAATTTGCAAGCTTCATAGGGAGGACCTTGTACTTTTCACAAATCATAGAAGGGGTGGGGAGGGTTAACTAGTCTTACTTAGATGTTATAGATTCACCCCAGTTGACATTTGAGGTTCGAATCTGAGCACAGTACATTTTATAATTTAAAATTCAACAATACCAGTTTTTGCTCATATAACTCTGGTATTCTCTGCTTTAACTTTATTTTGATGCTTTTCTTAAAGTCAGAAATCTGAGTTATGATAATTCAAACTTCAGTTTAAATCAGTAAGAACAATCCTTCTCTCCACCTCATCCCCCTCCTCTGTATTAAGAGGCTAATGCTAACTCCTCTAGCTAGATCTTCATTAATTTAATCTTTTCATCCCCTTTAGAACTCCAAATTCTGCCACCATTTCCATCATCCTATTAAGCAATGTTTGCTCCAGTTCTCTACAAATTGTCTCTTCGTAAGAAACCCAGATAGTTAAAGAAAATCACACATTGTCACCAACATACTTAGACTCTCCAAGATGTACTTTAACCAAGAAAGAATCATGTTGAAATCTTCCTCCAGTCTCTTCTTCTTTTTGGAGCATTTTTGCTTATTGACTATGTAACTGCTCTTTGCAAGCCCTCTTCAACTTTTAGAGATTTTAATCATCTTACTTTCTATTGATAGAAATTGATTCTTTTCCTTCTCTCACTGAAAAGCATTTTCAGAAAACTTTGTAGAAATGGGTTTACAGTTGTTTCAACAGAGGATCAGTTTCTTAAAGCTGAGCAAGTGATGTTAATTCAACTTTCACTTCCCTGAAACACTTCTCAACAAAGAAATGACTAAAAAGTAGTGAACAGAAAACACCAAAACTGAGGGATTTTTTTATAAGCTTTTAAGTTTATGATGTATTTTATATATGTGTGTATGCTGTACAGCACATATTTTCTGGAGCATACTTTTTGGTTTGTCCAATTAAAACGCTTCATTATTTTCTCTCCCATGCCTGCTTTAGAAAATATATGCTCATTTTAAGACTTTATTGAATATAGATATAAATAATTAAGAAAGTTTAAAAAATCGCACATCACTAATATTATTTGTTATCTAAAGTGAGTCCTTTTAGAGTGAAAATAAAATAAATAAATACTTTGGGACAATGAACTCTACTAGGTGAATCAAGACACGTGGTCACCCTAATAACCTTCCAGAACTTATTCTATGAATATACACACTATACAGTGCCTACCTATTTAGAAAAATTGGATCATACTATGCATATTTCTATAGGCTTATCTTTTTCTTAACATGAAATTGATGTATTTATTTCTGTCAGCAATTACAGAGCTACATAACCATTTCAATGACCACAGTGACTTGCACTTAGTAGACACTATAATCATGTTAGTTACTCAAATTACTTTGTTATTCTAGTCTCCTTGTGATAAATCAGAATTTATTTTAAAAATACTTATTTAATATACTACTACTTTTTTGCTACTATAAGCAATGACACGATAAATATTTTTGCACCTTTAAGTTTATGCCAGGCCTTAATTAAGATACATTTTAAAGAGGAATTTTGGAATTGAAAGTGTGTAATGTAATGCTTGGTGATACTTTCACATGCTGTTTTCTTAAAGGCTCAATATATTGATACATGCCCTTTAAGGATGTATGAGAGTGCCAATTTTTCTATAACCTTGATGACAAAGAATTTTAGCAATCTTTTTTTAATATTTGCCAAATTAATAAATAGAAATTATATTAGTTAAGGTTTTCCAGAGAAGAAATATCAATAGGATATTTATTTATTTATTTATTTATTATAAGGTTTTTGGCTTACAGAATTATGGAGACTGAGAAGTCCCATGATCCACCATCTTTAAGTTGGAGACCCAGGAAAGCTGTTGGTGTAGTCCCAGTCCAAGTCTGAAGGCCTGAGAACCAGAAGTGCCAACGTCCAAACGGATAGCATACTTACCCTTCCTCTTCCTTCCAGGAGTTCCAGGAAATCTGAACTTGGCGCCTCCACACACATGGAGAGCAAGCAGAGACAGAGGCAGAGGCAGAGGCAGGCTACTCCACATTGGTAAGTGGCAGTTTAATTAAGCTAGCTTATTATTATTTTTTATTATTTAATAATGTGACATTTGTCTTGAACAGCTGCAAGAGGAGAAGACCTCTGCCCCTCCCCATCAGAATCTTAAAATTTATATAGAGACCTTATCTTGGTTCAGTCACATAATCAGTCCAGTTGGTGTTAATAATACCTGTCTCTCTCAAGGCTGTGTCCTTGCAATGGCTCCTAGTTTGGGTGGGTGGGTAAGGAAACTCAGATCACCAGATTCAACCAGCAGTCACATCCTCTCAATAAACTCTTCTGACATACCCTCACCACTACTCCTGGAAACAATGCTTTACCAGCTATACAGGCAGATTTAAACCCAGTAAAGTTGATACATAAAACCAACCACCACAGAAATAGTCTGGTATTTTAATTTGCTGTCTTTGGTTTATGCTGATTAGTATCCACCCCTGGAGCTGGGGACTGAGTGTTGATGGACACTTAGGTTGCTTCCATGTCCTGGCTATTGTAAATAGAGCTGCAATGGACATTGTGACACATGACTCTTTCTGAGTTATGGTTTTCTCAGAGTATATGCCCAGTAGTGGGATTGCTGGGTCGTATGGTAGTTCTATTTTTAGTTTTTTAAGGAACCTCCATACTCTTCTCCATAGTAGCTGTATCAATTTACATTCTCACCAACAGTGTTACATTATATTTTATTTTCTGCTTTTGTTGTCAGTGTTAGAAGAGACCTCTGTGCCTCTAGATTTAAAAATGTTCAATGATATTTTCTTCTAGTAAGCACTAATATGTTTTTTATTTGTCAGAACTTTATTTTGGCATGAGTGTTAAAGTACAAATCTGATTTTATCTAATTAGCCCTTTGTTCCAATGTTGGTTACCCTACTTCTCTGATAGTTTATTATATCCAAATCTCTAAAATGTACTTCATAATGTTTCTGAACTTTTTATTTTGTTCCAGTGTTCTGCTAATATATTCTAGCACTACATCCAAGCGCTGTAGTTTTATAATGTATTTTAACACTTTGAGCGGTTAAGTCCCACTGGCTTCTGACATTTTGTTTTGTCGTGCTGTGATTTTTACTCTTTTGTTCGCTAAATATTCTGGGGTGTTTTGCATATGGAATGATAGGAAAAAAATCTCATTGAGATTATAATTAAAGTTGCAATTAAAGATAATATGGAAAAGAATTAACATCTTTAGAATACTGAATATTTTATTTCAGTTACATAACATGTCTACTCACATATTTAAATCTTCTTTTGGTTCTCTCAGTATCTTCACAGTTTTCCCCCCACCCATTTCTTAAGTTTATTCTTTTGTAATTTTCAATCATGTTGCTTTGAGTGGGATCAATAATAATTTTATATTCATTTTTGGAATATAAGAATAATGATATCAGTATAGGTACATTATGACTTACTACATTACTGGTATCTACTTTTAAAATTACATAACAAATTTATTGAGGTATAATTTATGTTATAGATTGAATGTATTCCCACCCAAATTCATATGTTCATATATTGGACTCTAATATTTAATGTGATTTGAAGGTGGTACCTTTGGGAAATAATTAGATCATGAGGGTAGAGCCCTTATGAGTGGATTTGCACCCTTTTAAGAAGCCAGATAACTAGCTTGATCTCTTTCTTCCATGTGAGAATACAAGAAGTCAGCCATCTACAACTTGAAAGAGGGCTCTCACCAGAGTCCAATTAAGTTGGCACTCTGATGTTAGACTCCCAGCCTCCAGAACATTGAAAAGTAAATTTCTGTTGTTGATGAGCTACCCAGCCTATGGTATTCTGTTATAGCATCCTGAACTACGACAATTTACAATTTCAAGTACACAATTATATGAGTTTTGAGAAGTGTACATAATCATATAACAATCATGATATAGAGCATTTCTCTGTCTCTCTTTGTAGTCAAAGTCCTCTATCCAGTCCCTGACCCCTGGCAACCAGTAATCTGTTTTCTATAATTACAGTTTTGCCTTTTCTAGAATTTCATATAAATGGAATCATATAGTGTATGATCTTTTGTGTCCAGCTTTTTTTCATTCGTTGTATTATTTTTTAAACTTTTTCTATTTTGAGATAATGTAGCTTTAAGTGCAGTTTTAAGAAATAATACAAAGAGATTCCATACAACCATCACCCAGTTCACTCAATCTTGCATAACTATAGTACAATACCACAACTAGGAAACTGACATTGATAAACCACTGTTTTTTTTTTTCTTCAGATTTTACCAGTGTTCACCATGTGTCCTCATTTGTGTATATGTGGGTGTGTGTGTGCATTTAGTACTATGCGTTTTACCACATATGAAGATTCATGTGACCTTCACCAAAGTCAAGATAAAGAATGGTTCCATCACACAGATTTCTCAGGCTACCCTTAATAGACACAGCTACCTCCTTCCCACCACTCCCCTCTAACCTCTGGCAACCACTATTCTGTTCTCTATTTCTACATATATATATATATTTTTTTTTTCTATTTCAGGAATGTCACATACTACATCCTACAGTACCTTTGAGGGTTTTTTTTCATTTAGCACAACTCCCTTGAGATTTATCTAAATAGATGGGCTATCAATAACTCATTTACTTTTATTGTAAATAAAATTCCATGTGTGGATGCATGCAGTTTGTTTAGCCATTCATCCATGGAAGGGCATTTGTGTTGTTTCCAGTTTGGAGTTATTACAAATAAAATGGCTGTGAACATTTGCATATAGATTTTTATGTGAACATAATTTTTTTATTTCTAAGTGTATTTTTTAAAATTATTCCATGTTTTACATGTAACATTAGTTCATTCCATTTTACAACTGAATACCATTCCACTGTGGATATACCACAATTTTTTATCTATTCATAAATTGATAGGTATTTGCATTTATTCTGGTGTTTGGCTATAATAAATAAAGCTTCTATAAACATTCATGTACAGTCATCTGTGTAATCATATTTTTCAAAAATTCTCTATGGTAAAGAGCTAAGGGTTGGATTGTTAGGTCGCACTATGGTGAATATATGATTAACTTTAGAGGGAACTACAAAACTGTTTTCCAAAAATCTTATTATTTTGCATCAACAGCAATAAATGAGAATTACAGTTGCTCCAGAGCTTCACCAACAGTTGGGATTGTTGGTGTTTGCAATTTTAGTCATTCTAGGGGATTTGTAATAGTTTTAAATCACATTGTGGTTTTAATTTCTATTTTCCTAATGACTAATGTTCTTATTTGCCATCTACATACCTTTTCTGTTGAAGCACTTGTTCAAATACTGTGCCTATTTTTAATTTTTTGGGTCTCATTATTGAGTTGTGAGAGTTCTTAATATGTTCTGGATACAAGTCCTTCATCAAATACATATTTTGAAAATATTTTCTCCCAGGTGGTGGCTTGTCTTTTCATTTCCTTAACAAAACTTTGAAAAGCAAAAGTTTTAATTTTGATGAAATGCAATTTATCATTTTTAATATTTTATACATTTTGTTTCCTACTTAAGAAATCTCTGCCTAACCCAGAAGTTTTGTAATTTTAGCTCCTACAGGTAAGGATATGTTACATAATTTGTAGATGGTGTGAAACAAGAGTTTAAGGCTTTTTTGTTTTTCATATGAATTCCCAATTGTTCCAGCACAATTTACTGAAAAGATTGTCATTTCACCATTAAAATTCCTTTGTGCCTTTCTTGAAAAATCATCTGTCCATGTCTGTTTGGGTCTATTAATAGATATTTCTAACCATTTTCATTGTTCTATATATCTGTTTTTTCAATCAATACCACACAATCTTATTCCAGCTTGATAGTACTTCTTTATTCCCTCAAGTCTTATTGAGCAATAATTGAAAGATATCACTGTATAAGTTTAAGGGATATAGCATGATAGTTTAATTTATGTATATTGTGAAATGTTTATCACAATAGGATCAGCTAAAATCCATCATCTCGTATAGCTCATATATAAAAAAAAAAAAAAAGAAAAAGAAAAAAAAACTTTTCCTTGTGATGAGAACTCTTAGGATTTACTCTCCCAAAAACTTTCCCATACAACTGACCCTTTTTTTCTTTAATTTTTATTGGAGTATAGTTGATTTACAATGTTGTGTTAGTTTCAGGTGTACAGCAAAGTGAATCTGTTATACATATATCTATATCCATCTTTTTTTAAGATTATTTTCCCATATAGGTCATTACAGAGTATTGAATAAAGTTTCCTGTGCTATACCATAGGTCCTTATTAGTTATCTATTTTATATATAGTAGTGTGTATATGTCAATCCCAATCTTCCAATTTACCCCTCACCCCTTACCCCCTGGTAACCATAAGTTTATTTTATACACCTAGTACTGTATTTCTGTTTGGTAGATAAGTTCATTTGTAGCCTTTTTTTAGATTCCACATATCAGTGATATCACATGATAATTGTCTTACTCTGTCTGACTTACTTCACTCAGTATGACAATCGCTAGGTCCATCCATGTTGCTGCAAATGGCATTATTTCATTCTTTTTTATGGCTGAGTACATGTTTCTTTTAATGTAGATGAAAATGTTTTATTCTAGAAAAAAATTCACAAGGGACATTTATTAGAAATAAAGAGAAGTGAGCACCAGGATTTAAGGCAGAAAGGGATAAGCTAACTCTACTGTTTTGTGCAAATGAAATTGAGTTTATAATCAGGATTGTCCTGTCTATAAAGCTGCAAACCCCTGAGCCTTGATGGAAAAAATAAATACCAATTGCCAGTCTTTTAATTGTACAAGAAGTGGGCCTAGACAATGAGAACCCTTTTTCTGTATTGGTTCCATCAATGCTTTGTCCCTGAAGTCAGCAATTACACTGCCAGTAATATAATGCCTTTTGAAGTTTTGTCGATGTTGGAAAACGCCACCCAGAAGTTCGCGAATTCATCATCAAAGGCTTCAAAGTGGTCTACTTTCCCCCAAACACAAGGTCTCTAATTCAGCTTCTACATCAAAGGGTCATAAGGACGTTTAATGTTCATTTCACATAGTTCTCTATGGAAAGAATTGTCAAGGCTCTGGAAGAGAACCCTTATAGAGAAACTATCATGAAAGTCTGGAAGGATTACACCATTGAAATCTATCAAGCACCAAAGAGTAAATTTCTGCTGAAGAGAAATGTATCCATATGTTGTGCATAATTTCATAGGATTTATGACAGAGCCAATCAAGGAAATCGTGAAAGAGATTGTGGGTATGGCAGAAAAGGTGAGGGGTGAAAGTTTCAAGATATGGATCTTGGCAAAATTCAAAAGCTAATAGACACCACACCAGAAGAATTAACAGAAGACAACTTGATGGAGATAAGTGCTTCTGAACAAGTGCCAGACAATGAGGAAGAAGATGTAATGCCAGAAATCAAATTGACATCTTGAGGAAGGATTCTGATTATCCAAAACTGCTTTTGACTTCTTTTATGACATGGACCCTTCTATGATATGAGCAGTGAAACTAAAGTAAAACAAATGGTCAAAGAAGGATTTGTACCATATAGAAACATTTTTAGAGAAATGTCTATTTTGATCATCTGCCCATATTTTGATTGGGTTGTTTTGGGGTTTTTTTGTTTTGTTTTGATATTGAGCTGCATGAGCTTTCGTATATTTTGGAGATTAATCTCTTGTTTGTTGCTTTGTTTGCAAACATTTTCTCCCATTCTGAGGGTTGTCTTTTCATTTATGGTTTCCTTTGCTGTGCAAAAGCTTTTAAGTTTAATTAGGCCCCATTTGTTTATTTTTGTTTTTATTTTCATTACTCTAGGAGGTAGATCAAAAAACATCTTGCTGTGATTTATGTCAAAGAGTGTTATGTGGGACAGAAATGTTTATCCTGGGCAAACAGCTTGACTATATTCCCCTGTGTCCCTTTCAGGTAGATATATAATCTTGTATTTTAGTTCTAACCAATAGAATATGTGTAGAAGTAAAGTACCCTACACCTAGGACCGGCTCATAAAAACCTTCTGTAGCAACCTTTTACTGTCTCTTTTTCTCTTCCTCTGCTGGGTCGATGTCAATGTCCAGGAAGCTGAAGATTGGCAGAATCTGTTTTAGTCTGAGCCCCAACATAATTTGTCTCATCAGTGTTCAGTTGTTTTCAGTGCACAGATCTTATAGACATTTTGTTAAAATTATTCCCTAATTTTCCAAATCTGTGAAGATATTGTAAATAGTATTGCTTTTATTCAAATTTTCAATTGTTTTATATGAGTATAGAGAAATACAATTGATTTTGTACATTGACCTTGGATCCTGAAACCGTGTTAAATTCACTTATTATTTCTAGCAGCTCTTTTGTATCTCTCTTTAGATTTTCTACAGAAAGAATAGTATTATCTGTGAATAAAGAAATTTATACTTGTTCCTTTCCAACCTACATGGCTTTTATTTCTTTAACTTACATTATTGCCTTTACTGGGAGTCCAATATAATGCTGAAGAGAAGTAGTGATATTTTTGGGGAAAAAAAAGTGTTTTTTCTGTTCCTACTTTGCTAAGGATGTCTATCATGAATGTATATTAATTTGTATCAATAATTTTTCCATAATTATTGAGAAGACCCTGTATTTTTCTCCTTTAATCTTTTTTTTTTTTTTTTGTGGTACACGGGCCTCTCACTGTTGTGGCCTCTCCCGTTGCGGAGCACAGGCTCCGGATGCGCAGGCTCAGCAGCCATGGCTCATGGGCCCAGCCACTCTGCGGCATGTGGGATCTTCCCGGACCAGGGCACGAACCCGTGTCCCCTGCATTGGCAGGCAGACTCTCAACCACTGCACCACCAGGGAAGCCCCCTCTTCTTTAGTCTTAATACAATCAATTACACTGATTGATTGTCAAATGTTGAGCCAGTCTTTTATTTGCAGGACAAACCCACTTGGTCATAATTATGCACTCTTTTAACTGTTGGATTTGATTTAATATTTTGTTGAGTAGTTTTGCACCTTCACCAAGAGAGATCTGCAGGGTGCTTTTCTGTATGTTGTATAGTTTTGGACTCACAAAATGAATTAAAAATAGTTTGCTTCTCTTCTAGAACATTTTATGTAAAATTGGTGTTTCTCCTTCTTGAAATATTCGGGAGAATTCACCAGTGAAGCCATCTGAGCCTGGGATTTTCTTTGTGGGAAGGCTGTTAACTACAAAATCAATTTCTCAAAAGGATAGGAATATTCAAGTTGTCTACATCTTCTTTAGTGCATTTTTAAATTTATTTATTTATTTATTTATTTATTTTGGCTTTGTTGGTTCTTCGTTTCTGTGTGTGGGCTTTCTCTAGTTGCAGCAAGTGGGGACCACTCTTCATTGTGGTGCACGGGCCTCTCACTGTTGCAGCCTCTCTCGTTGCAGAGCACAAGCTCCAGACATGCAGGCTCAGTAGTTGTGGCTCACTGCCCTAGTTGCTCCGCGGCATGTGGGATCTTCCCGGACCAGGGCACGAACCCATGTCCCCTGCATTGGCAGGCAGATTCTCAACCACTGCACCACCAGGGAAGCCCTTTAGTGCATTTTGATAGCTTATTTTCTTCACAGAATTTGTCCAATTCAACAAAGATGTCAAATTTATCAGCATAAAATTGTTATTGCTATTCTTTTAATGTCTGTAGTTATGTCTCTTATCTCATTCATTATATAGTTAGTTTGTGCCTTCCTTTTTTTGTTCCTCATTAATTTGGCTGGAATTCTATCAAATATGTTGATTTTTTTCCAAAAAGCAACACTTGGCTTTATTGACTTTTTTTCTGATTTCCCTTTCATTGATTTATGTTTTTCTTTAATTTTCCTTTCTTCTGCTTATTTTGACATTAAATTTAATCCACTTTTTCCAGCTTCTTAAGGTGGAGGCTTAGAGCAATCTTTGATTGGACATCATTCTTCTTGGGTTAGATGAGAATTTTATGGTATAAATTTTCTCAATACTTTATTTTAGCTATATCTCAGAATTTTTTGTTCAGTAGGTTTTCATTTTCAATTAGTTCAAAATAGTTTTAATTCTTCTCAGGTGTGTGTGTGTGTGTGTGTGTGTGTGTGTGTGTGTGTGTTTTGTCATATAGGCTTTTAAAAGTGAGTTGTTCAAATTTTCAAATATTTAAGATCTTTGCAGGTATATTTCTGTTACTCATTTTTATTTTAATTATGTTATAATCAAAGAACATAATGCCTATTATTTCTGCTGTTCATACTTATTGAAATGTTTTGTATGGCCCAGAAGATGTTCTATCTTGGTCAGTGTCTTGCTTGTACTTGAATAGAGTTGTAGCCCATTGTTGTTTGGTGGAGTATTCTATAACTCAATTAGATCAAGCTGGCTGATAGTGTTGTTTAAAACCTCTATATTCTTATTAATATTCTATTTTTAATTACTGACAGATGTTCAAATCTCCAACCATAGTTGTGAATTTTCAATTTTTCCTTTCACTTCTACTAATTTTTGGTCCATGAACTTTAAAATTCTGTTATTAGGTGCGTACACATTTAGAATTGCTATGTGTTCAATTAATTTGTCACTTTCCCATCATAAAATAATCCTTTTTATTCCATGTACTATCTTTTTTGTCTAAAATTTTTGACTGATATTAATATGGACACTCTAGCTTTTATTTGTTCATGTTAACATAATGTTCTTTTTGCATCTATTTACTTTTAAGTTATCTGTGTCTTTTTATTTGAAGTGTTTCCTAT
Organism: Neophocaena asiaeorientalis asiaeorientalis; assembly: GCF_003031525.2. Classification (NCBI taxonomy): domain Eukaryota; kingdom Metazoa; phylum Chordata; class Mammalia; order Artiodactyla; family Phocoenidae; genus Neophocaena; species Neophocaena asiaeorientalis. The sequence continues at coordinate 1,178,159 of NW_020174266.1, read as the reverse complement.
AGACAGCATATAGTTTGTTTGTTTTTTTACAGTCTTATAATCCCTGTCATTGATTGAAGTGTTAAGGTCATTTTGTTGGATTTACATATACCATCTTGCTACTTTTTTCCTATTTATCTCACCTGTTGTTTACAGTTTTTATTTTTATAATGATTCTTAATTGATTTTTCTTTTTTATCTCCACAAATAATAATATAATCTGAGTATAATAATAATTTTGTTTCCTTCTTATTTATAACTTGCTTTTATTTTCTAATGTTATTGTATTGTCTGGTATTTTAAAAATATGCCAGGTAATATTGTTGTTGATAGATATTTATGTTTTAATTTCTAGAATAAAAATGTCTGACAGATATATAGCAGTTATTGTATGTCAGGCACTGTTCTACATACTTTACATGGGACTACTCACTTAACCCCACAACAATCTTGTGAGACAGTTAATGCTATTATTCTCAGGAGAAGAAACTGACACAAAAAGTGGAAGAGACTTCTCTGAGATCACACAGCTAATAAATGGAAAAACTGAATTCAATTTCAGGCAGACTAGTTCTAAGGCCCTTTCTTTTCAGTAGTAACACTACCACTATATAAAGAAAATTTCTAGTAATCCTTCATTAAGCATGGTATTGACCATATGCAGATTTTTTCCATTTAAATTAAGAAAGTATCTTTATAGTACTCTATTACTTATAAATAGAAGATGAATGGAGGTATTTATCCTCAATTTTGGCATGAACTGATGTAATATAAAATTTCCCCTTTTACTTAATACGTTAAATACATATTGAATGTGCCCAACAGCCACTTTTTTTTTTTTTTTCTGTTTGTGTGATCTATAAATGTACTTTCTCAAGTTTCAGGGCAGAACCAGGGTCAACTCTTTATTTATAATTTTCTCTGTAATTATAAAATAAATGAAAATAAAAGACTCATCTTAAGATAATTTAGAGTCACATTTCAAGAAGTAGACAGTTTCTTTACTGCTTTCCTCCTTATTCTTTATCACTCTTCTTTGAAACAGGTAAATTTATATGGCCTTATCAATGTACTGCTATGCATATTTCCTAGAATCCTCCCCATTTTACTTTATCTCAAATTAGCTACATAAGAGCCTTTCAAGCATTACAACCATCCTTCCTGAGAGTGTTTTCCCATGCTTTGTTTATTTGTAATTTAGTCTGCATTTTTAAGATTTTTTTTTCTTTCACCTATTCCTAGAAATTCTCCCTTGATACATTTACCTTCTCCAATAAAGCCAGCTACTTTACACTATAGCCAAATACTTCCTGAAGTACCAGACTAAGGAGAAATGCTGAAGTGATTTTCCAACAATCAGGGTCTGGAAACTATTGTGGACCAAAAACTCTGGTCCCTGGTAAACCAAGAAACATTTTACTACCTAGTATATGTGACTCAAATATATTGATTTTCTATGAGAGTGAAAGGTTTTAAAATACAAACCCACTTTCTTTAACCCAATAATAGGGTAAAAAAGAGTCTACACATCACTATAGATAAGAATGTTATTAGGAGAAGAGTTGAATGCCTTTGGTTGGTTAAAAGTGAGAGCAGAATTTAACTCTATGGAAGCTAGAAAAACCTTGGGAAATCTATGTATTTGTTTATCAATAAGTAGTTCTCCAGACTTGTGGTTGTTGAGGGTGGAGGGTAAGAGAAGGATTGGGAATTTGGGAATAGTAGATGCAAACTATTATATATAGGATGGATAAACAACAAGGTCTTACTGTATAGCACAGGGAACTATATTCAACATCCTGGGATAAACTACAATGGAAAAGAATATTAGAAAAAAAAAGAAGGTCTATTTGTGTGTAACTGAGTCACTTTGCTGTACAGCAGAGATTGGCACGCATTGTAAATCAACTATACTTCAATTTAAAAAATTAAAAAAAAAGTAGTTCTCAACTTTCTGACCAGGACATAGAGTTTAATAGTGTACGTGCTCTATGACATAGTATTAGTAGTAAGAATTCTTATAAATTAGTATTTCAAGAGGATAATAGTCATACAAAATACAATGTCAAAATATTTGAGGAAAACTATATTTTAACTAATTTCTCAAGATTTAAGTTACATTGGTATAAATAGTTCATTAAGAAACATTTTTTCAGCTACTTTCTAGCTTTACTCTAAGTACAACTGAGATTAAATTCTGCCTAAGTGTCTATGAAAGAAAATAATGAGAAGATATAGATCACTTTTTAAACATACAGGTAGAAATTCAGAATCAGCTATTTTAAAATTACAGCAGTAGTAATTTAACTTGTGATGGAGACAATTTTATTCCCATTACCATGAATGCTAATGTTCACTTTCAAATGATTAAAATTAATCTGACTCAATTACATTCTGTGGACTGTGTTCAACTGTACTGATTGATAATAGCAACAGACATTAAGTATGTTTTGTGATCTGTGACACTATAGAGCTATTAACACCAAATAGGAAAACATTAACAAAGTGTCATTTTCACCCAAAATTCAAGACCCATTAGGAATTAATGGTGGTAATATTCCAAAGATAATGTCATTCTTTTATTTGACAAATATGTATTAAGTCCATATAACCATGTTTAGAGAAGGAAAACTAACATTTATTGTACCTCAATATATTCTGAGAACTCTGTTAAGCTTCGGTTAAACTTTTCTCATTTAATCTTCAGAGCAACCACAAGACAGTAGGTATTATTATTACAGTTTACAGATGAAAAAGTACAAATTTATCAAGGCTAAGTAACTTCCTCAAATGAAGGATAAGCAGTAGCACTGTAATTCACATCTATATCTTCTCAAAATCTCAATTCTTTTCATTATACCATGTTCCTAGTTACTGGGTGGATTCCAAGAATCATAAGACATAGTTTGTTCTTATTGTCAAAAGCTTACAGCCTATTTGAAAAGACAAGATATGCAAATGGAACTGGAGCATAAAGTTTTCCAAGCAGTGACCGCTTTCTGATGCTTGGAGACTGAATCAAGGTCAAGAGTTTTCCACAGATGTGAGTGGAAACCTAATTCATGCGTTTTCTGGTTTTATCTTATGCATGTTTGTGCACATGTATGAATATATACATTGTCTCTTAGGTTAAAATAGTTCTTTTCCATATGTCACTTGGGAATCAAGAGTGTATACAATGTATCCAAAATGAAAGTTTCTATTTATATTCCCAAACTTGTTCCAATTCCAACTTTCCATCTCAGTGAAGGGCACAGACATCCACATAGGTTCTCAACCCCAAATCCTAAAAGTCATCTCTCATTCCTTCCTTTTTCAACCCATGACTGCAACTTTTTAAACCACCAGTACATCTTTCAGTTCTTTATGTCCACAGTATGTACCACAAATACATATTTTTCTTCATTTTTACTTTCCCCATCATAATCTACCTCACTACCACCTGATATCTGGTCTAAGGCAATAACCATCTAGCTGATCTCTCTGCTTCTACTCCTACCCCACCCAAATATTCTCTACTTTGTAGCCAAATCAAGTCTTTCTTTTTTCTTTTAAATATAACTGAGATCTTGGTTCTTCTCTACTTTAACTTACTACCATTCAACTGAGTGATTGATTGCTCTGACAATAACATCATTTCAAACTTCTAAAAATGTGTTTATTTTTCCATTTCCATTTCTAAGATCCTTTCCTTTTATTATGTTAGAGACAGCAGCATTATATTCCTAGCTAAGGTACAAGCACCCCATGAAATCAAGCATAGTTTCTCACATCTTACATTTTAACTCCACTGGTACTATAACAATAACAGGGAACTTCTCCTTGGATTGTTTTGAGATAAATTCAGACTGCAACTCTACGTTCTTTGGCAGTTTTTGTTTTGTTTTGTTTTGCTTTTTTAGTTTCAATGCAATCATTTTTCAGCTCACCTTGATTTAAAAGACTAAAAAATCCATCTTGGAAGGGAAGAAAAGGATACATATATTTTAAGGCAGGTTACAATCCTTAAGAGTTTTTTTTAAGCCATTGATCCCTTTTGAAATGAGAGTTGTTAGACATCAGAGATAAAAAGTTAGATCATTATTAGGCCCAAATGGATCGTCTATGGAACTTTGTTCAGAGGTCCGGTGCTATGTAACCAGGGTCACATCTTGATTATTATTGTGAGGCACAGAAATCCATTAGAATGTTGAAGGATAAATTCATTTGAGGATGAATGATCAAAAATGATGGGGTAAGAATATAATGTGGGTATTCTTATACTAGGAAGCATCAATGCACAGAGAAAATGTAAACCCCAAGATCTTTTCTTTATACCTTTAAATACAGGCACTGACTTGATAAACAGGTTTTCAACCCAGAATCCACCACTTTTGCAAACCTCTCATTAGTGAAAAACAAATGATGTGTCCATTTTAACATAGCCAGAGTAAAAATTTTCATGTTGCCTTATCAGCAATACATGGATTTTTCTTAGTGAGTGACCTTATAGTTATTTTGAATCCTCAGGGATCATTCTTCCTGAAGTCATAACAATGCCAGTGTCAATAGCAACAACATAAATCAGTAGCCAATCTATGAAAGAAATGGAAAATTTTATTCAGGCCAATCCAAGGATTATAACCTGGAAGATAGTCTTCCAGAAAGGTCTGAGGACTGTTCCATTTGTTAGAGGTTAAAGCAGAGCTAGTTATATAAGTTACTGAGACAAAGGGTGGTACTTTAAAGGGGTATATACATCAATGTAACATATTGACAGTTTACATAATCTGACAAGGTGAATCATTGTGACCCCTGACAGGATTGAGAAAGGAATGTTATCTCCCAAGGAGTTATCTTGCTGGTGCCAGGATGAAACTGCATTTTTTGGCAAGCATTCCTGTGTCTTCTAAGGGTATTTAATTAATGTGTAATGCAGATGCACAATGCACACTAAAAGGGAGGGAGCAGAGAAAACTTTATATTAAATATTTCTTGGGATTCCTTGGTGGGGCAGTGGTTAAGAGTCCACCTGCCAATGAAGGGGACACGGGTATGATCCCTGGTCCAGGAAGATCCCACACGCTGAGGAGCAACGAAGCCTGTGCACCACAACTACTGAGCCTGCGCTCTAGAGGCTATGAGCCACAACTACTGAGCTCGCGTGCCACAACTACTGAAGCTCGCGCACCTACAGCCCATGATCTGAAACAAGAGAAGCCACTGCAATAAGAAGCTCATGCACCACAATGAAGAGTAGCCCCCCACTCACCACAACTAGAGAAAGTCCACGTGCAGCAACGAAGACCCAACACAGCCAAAAATAAGTAAATAAATAAATAAAATTTTTAAAATAAATAAATATTTCTTATTCTGTCTTAAAAATAATTTTATTTAATTGATTCCACCTTTTGATCAGTAATATTTTCAAAGAAAGCATTAGATGATTAAACATTTGGTCCCTGAATTCCCGAGTGTTTGCTTTCCTGCCCTGGATTCATCATGTCCCTTGATGTTGGGTCTTAATTAATAGCCCAGTCCTTTCTCTTCTCTTGGGGAGGTAAGTGGATTGTATTGGTAGGATGTCTGGCAAGGACTGACAGTCAATTCCAAGCTGTCCAATAGAACTTATGCCAATTTTACCTTGCATGTGCATAGAGCATGTTCATTAATTTATAGAAAACTATAGGTGTTATCAAAAATTTAAAGTTGTTTAGATATTATATTATGTAAACTGTAATCAAAATTGTGAACAAGGATATTAATGTCATTAGTAAAGGTTTAAGATCCTCCTGAACCAAATTTCCTCATATTTCCCCTAAACTGGGAAGGGGATCTTTCAGAGTGGAAATTTGACTCTTTCTATGGGCCATAAAATGGTTTATACTAGAGATTCATTAGATATACAAATGCAATATTCAGATTGTATTATAACATGAGTTCCCCCTTGGGAAGTTTTTAGAATATTAAGGGCCATGCTCTTCTATAGGACTGCTTTTCTCATCAAGGAAACTTCTGAATTTAACAAGTTAATGGCTTGCTTACTATCATTCAAATCTTGCTGAATAAATCTTGTTAAAACCTCTATGTGATTAATGACATCTTCTATTCCAAGTGAATGAACAAATATTATGTCCAAATGTTCATTTCATTGGAAAACTGATTGAACCTATTCTGTCCATGTTAAAGATTGATTGGCAGGGACTTTCATCAAAGCTACCCACAGGTGGCCTTGAGCACAAGGGAAATACATTGTGCATCTTTCTAACCAATATGGGGAGAGCCAAAGCCATAAATTTGTTCCATAAATCCACTTGATCCTGTTCAGAGCTACCCACTATTTTCCGGGTGATCTCAACCAATCAGTTCCAAACCAATCACTGGTTCTCAAAGGGAATGATATACTGGCATTGTTCATAAAGCATTCAGTCCAATTTCCTGGTGTTATTTGTCTGATTATCCTTAGTATGATTTAATTGCTCCCAACATGAGGGTCTTTAAACTTAAATGACCATAGCCTGGTGTAGCCATATAAGTCTATCCCATAATTGAGGAAAAGTCTGTCCTAATAATTGGGAAATTATATTCTTTGGCTGAAATTTAGCTCATTGCTCTGATTTAACTTGAGTAACTTTAAAGAAAATTTATATTTATGGTCATGGTCAGAGCAAGTATGATTGTTGGTCATGTGAGAGGGAAACCCACTAGTAATAACAATAGTGGCCTGACCAGAACTGTAATTTCTTTCTTTTAGAATAAATTTCCTAAGGGCCATCCACCTAGAGTCTTGGAGAGGAGAAATCCAGGTAACTCAAGGTAACTCAGGAGTACTGGACATAGGTAATTTGCTACAAACCCAGCAATTGGAATGACTTTTCTTTTGAAACTTACAGATAATTGAGCCCAAGAAAGAAATACACTCAGTTCATATGAAAAGTATGAACAGTCATCAAGGTAATCAGTACACATGCCTCATCCAGCATCATGGGTCAGCTGTCTACTTCAGATATCATCTTCTCAGCTTACCAAGTACTTGTCTCAGTTAGTCAAAGCCAGGTGTCAAAAACAGGAGTTGCAGTCCATTCAGGAGAGGATGTCTGATAAACCCCTTCCAACATGGCTGTAAAAGTTCTTTATCTGATGTCTTTTCCAATATACATAATCTTCTGGTTTCAGGTCATGCAGTATCAATTTTAATCCAAAGACAGATTACTGTGATAAGCTTCAGTAACAAATTTAGAATGCCCTTTTAATAATTCAATTAAACTTTACAATAATGTAACATAGAAATGAGGAGCCATTCAGGAAGTGAATCAGGTGATAAACATAAAACCTCAAAGAAAATTAAACAACACTAGAATTTAATATTCACAAAGGTATATTGCTGAAATACAATTTTCTCTACCTAAATTTGTCCTCATTTGGCCCAAATAGACCTAAATTAATACTAATTTGTTTGCAAACTAAGTCTGGTTTCAATAAACTTGGCGTGATTATTTACATAAGTGTAATTGATCCTACAGGCTCTTTGGCTTTGCTGGAAATTTTCATAAGGAATCTAGTATTAAATCTTTTAAAAGGGCTCTCAAAACCAGAAAAGGCAAACCAAGAGCTTCCTATCAGATTCTGCTTGCAATATCTATAGATTTGGGTAAATAATTCTCTTCCCAAGATCTTCAAAATATCTTGAGATTCTTGCTATTGCCAGGAGGTTGCCTTCCTTATATACCTAGTAAGGCTGCTGGGAACTCAGCAGGATACAATGTAATTTTTCCAACAAGTTTTATGGATCTTTAATGTTCTCCTTAGTTCTTTAAAGCTGTCTGGTCATATTTGAGTCTATGCATTTTCTTAGGTATGATATTTCAGTCAAAGCCATGGTAATATAACCAATGATTCCAATTATGTCCTGTCATAAGGAAAACAGATTCTTATTGAACTTATTCAAATAATTAAGTTGACATAAAAATGAGTACCCAGTAAGAGTTTTCAAATTTTAGAGGGATCATGTAGAGAGAGAAAAGATAAATGTTTCACTACAATGAGGTATCACCTCACTCTGGTCAGAATGGCCATCATAAAAAATCTAAAAAAAATAAATGCTGGAGAGGGTGTGGAGAAAAGGGAACCCTCTTGCACTGTTGGTGGGAATGTAAATTGATACAGCCACTATGGAGAACAGTGTGGAGGTTCCTTAAAAAACTAAACGTAGAACTATCATATGACCCAGCAATCCCAGTACTGGGCATATACCCTACCCTGAGAAAACCATAATTCAAAAGGAGTCATAGGGCTTCCCTGGTGGTCAGCACTATTTACAATAGCCAGGATGTGGAAGCAACCTAAGTGTTCATTGAAAGATAAAAGGATAAAGAAGATGTGACACATATATACAATGGAATATTAGCCATAAAAAGAAATGAAATTGAGTTATTTGTAGTGAGGTGGATGGACCTAGAATCTGTCATGCAGAGTAAAGTAAGTCAGAAAGAGAAAAAAACCAATGATTCCAATTATGTCCTGTCATAAGGTATGTTAACACATATATATGGAATCTAAAAAACAAAACAAAAAAATGTTCTGAAGAACCTAGGAGCAGGACAGGAATAAAGACACAGACATAGAGAATGGACTTGAGGACACGGTGAGGGGGAAGCGTAAGCTGAGACGAAGTGAGATGGTGGCATTGACATATATACACTACCAAATGTAAAATAGATAGCTAGTGGGAAGCAGACGCATAGCACAGGGAGATCAGCTCAGTGCTTTGTGACCACCTAGATGGGTGGGATAGGGAGTGGAGGAAGGAGACAGAGAGGGAGGAGATATGGGGATATATGTATATATATAGCTGATTCACTTTGTTATACAGCAGCAACTAACACAACAATGTAAAGCAATTATACTCCAATAAAGATGTTTAAAAAAAGATATATTTACAAACAATTATATTTACAAACGTATAACTTACCAAATTGCTGTAAGTTATAATTAGCTTAAAGGGAAAGATTTTCTTATATATGGAAAACAAAGATTAAAAGCCAGTAATACTTCAGACAAAAACCATAAAAGATATAACAATATTCATCAGATCACTCAGTCTTATGTAACTATTCTTTGATCTTAATCTTTCATTAACAGTTTTATGAAATCATCAATGAATTCTTTAATTTCCTACCCAGTTCAATGGCAATATCTGGAAGTTACCCAAAACCTGTGCTTGTCAAAAAGTTCTTTCTATGAATTTTGTTGAAGATGAAACATTTTTGCCAAAGCATCAGATTACAGCTGTCCATAAATGATAAAACTTTAAAAAGCCTGGTTAAAGACCTGGTTGTAATGCAGTTGACAAATAAATTAGGCTACTTTGTGACATAATATTTTAAGATAATAACTAGAATTATGACTGATAACATTATACCAGGACATATCCAAGTTTTAGAAATTACACATGATTTCTAGAACATTTATTTTAATAGTATTTACCTATACAATATGACCTAAGAAGATTTATCACCACTCATTTGCCAATGTCTCCCATGTAATTGAACATAACAAGTAAACATAATTAGTTTAATATCTCTCTCTGAAATGCTTCAGAGGCCCTCCAAAGCATTCTAAACTTAGGTAGAAGTCAAAAGAACTTCAATCAGAATTTAATCTTTGTGAAGTTTGTAAAAAATATTTTTAGAAAAAGCTCTAAAACCCTTGGTCAAATAGGATTACAGGTCACTGTGAAACAATATTTCTTCACTTAACCAAAGTGACAAAAAAAGTTTTCAAAGGCAAATCACTTAATTGAAAGGTAAAGAAGCAATCTGTTATTCAAAGCACCTCAATATTCCTAGAAAACTTTGTTCTCTTCACAGAGAAAAACCAAACTCCAGTCTTGTACCAGCTTACTTTTAATAACAAAATTCATTTACCTAATTAAATTCAGTCTAATCTTAGCCAGTCTTGACCATACACAAAACCCCTTTCTCAGGATTCTTTTTCCACCAACATTCCATGGCTTTTCATATTTAGATTAGTTTGTTCCTCTTTTCCCCCATTTAGAAATAACCAGCTTTACGACAAAATTATTTTCCCTTAAGAAAATGCATTTCCTTTCCTATACCTTCTTTTGCTGAAAACACACATCTTTTCTTTGCATACTGAAATGTTTTCCTTATTATTTCTAGTAGCTTCAATAACATATCTATTACAACCTTTAACCTTAAAGAAAATCTCTAGCAGAAACCAAGAAGCAAGTAAATGTGAACTGTTTGTCATACCAGCATTTCTTTTTTTTTTTTTTTTTGGTTGCTAAATTTTTTTTTTAATACACCATTATTGGAGGATAATTGCTTCACAATACTGTGTTAGTTTTTGTTGAACAACCAAGCAAATCAGCCATATGCATACACATGTCCCCATATCCCCTCCCTCTTGAGCCTCCCTCCCACCTTCCCACTCCCTCTCTTCTAGGTTACTGCAAAGCACCGAGTCAATCACCCTGTGCTATGCTGCTGCTTCCCACCAGCCAACTATTTTACATTTGGTAGTGTATATACATCAGTATTGCTCTCAATTCACCCCAGCCTTGCCCTCTCACTACATGTCATCAAGTCCATTCTCTGTGTCTACCTCTTTATTCCTGCCCTGCAACTAGGTTCATCAGTATCATTTTTTTTTTTATTCCATATATATGTGTTAGCATACAGTAATTTTTTTTTTTCTCTTTCGGACTTACTTCACTCTGTATGACAGACTCTAGGTCCATCCAACTCACTACAAATAATTCAATTTCATTTCTTTTTATGGCTGAGTAATATTCCATTGCATATATGTGCCACATCTTCTTTACCCATTCATCTGTCAATGGACATTTAGGTTGGTTCCATGTCCTGGCTATTGTAAATAGTGCTGCAATGAACACTGTGGTACATGACTCTTTTTGAATTATGATTTTCTCAGGGTATATGCCCAGTAGTGATTGCTTGGTCATATGGTAGTTCTATTTTTGTTTTTTGAGGAACCTTCATACTGTTTTCCATAGTGGTTGTATCAATTTACATTCCCAACAACAGTGTAGAAGGGTACCCTTTTACCACACCCTTTCCAGCATTTATTGTTTCTAGTTTTTTGATAATGGCCATTCTGAACAGCTCAGTAGGTGTTCTGTAGGAGTTGTTCCACGTGTAGATGTATTTCTGGTGTATCCGTGAGGAGGAAGGCGATCTCCACGTCTTACTCTTCCGCCATCTTCCCCCTTCAGCCCATTTTTTAACAGGACTGCTTGTTTTTTTAATACTGAGCTCCATGAACTGTTTGTATATTTTGGAGATTAATCCTTTGTTATTTCATTGCAAATATTTTCTCCCATTCTGAGGGTTGTCCTTTTGTCTTTTTTATGGTTTCCTTTGCTGTGCAAAAGCTTTTACATTTAATTAAGTCCCATTAGTTTATTTTTGTTTTTATTTCTGTTACTCTAGGAGGTGGGTCAAAAAAGATCTTGCTGTGGTTATGTCAAAGAATGTTTTTCCTCTAAAAGTTTTATAGTGTCTGGACTTACATTTAAGTTTTTAATCCTTGTAGAGTTTATTTTTGTGTATGGTGTTAGGTAGTGTTCTAATTTCATTGTTTTACATGTAGCTGTCCAGTTTTCCCAGCACCACTTATTGAAGAGGCTGTCTTTTCTCCATTGTATGCTCTTCCTTCCTTTGTTCTAAATTAGGTGCCCATATATGCGTGAGTTTATCTCTGGGCATTCTATCCTGTACCATTGATCTATATTTCTGTTTTTGTTCCAGTACCATACTGTCTTGATTACTGTAGCTTTGTGGTATAGTTTGAAGTTAGGGAGCCTGATTCCTCCAACTCTGTTTTTCTTTCTCAAGATTACTTTGGCTATTCAGGGTCTTTTGTGTTTCCATATGAATTGTAAGATTTCTTGTTCTAATTCTGTGAAGAATGCCATTGGTAGTTTGGTAGGGATTGCATTGAATCTGTAGATTGTTTTGGGCAGTATAGTCATTTTCAAAATATTGATTCTTCCAATCCAAGAACATGGTATATTTCTCCATTTGTTTATGTCATCTTTGATTTCTTTCATCAGTGTTTTATAGTTTTCTGAGTACAAGTCTACTTTCTCCTTAGGAATGTTTATTCCTAGGTATTTTATTCTTTTTGTTGCAATGGCAAATGAGAGTGTTTCCTTAATTTCTCTTTCTGATTTTTCAGTGCTGGTGTATAGGAATGTCAGAGATTTCTGTGCATTAATTTTGTATCCTGCAACCTTACCAAATTCATTGATTAGTCCTAGTAGTTTTCTGGTGGCAACTTTAGGATTTTCTATGTATAGTATCATGTCATTGGCAAATAGTGACTCTTTTACTTCTTCTTCTCCAAATTGTATTCCTTTTATTTCTTTTACTTCTTTGATTGTCATGGCTAAGACTTCCAAAACTATGGTGAATAAGAGTGGTGAGAGTGGACATCCTTGTCTTGTTCATGATCCTAGTGGAAATGCTTTCAGTTTTTCACCATCAAGTATTATGCTTGTTCTTGGTTTGTCATATATGGCCTTTATTATGTTGAGGTAGGTTCCCTCTATGCCCATTTTCTGGAGAGTTTTTTTGGTCATACCTTGGTGTTGAATTTTGTCAAAAGCTTTTTCTGTACTTATTTAGACGATCATATGGTTTTTATTCCTTAATTTGTTAATGTGGTGTATCACATTGATTGATTTGCATATATTGAAGAATCCTTGCATCCCTGGGATAAATCCCACTTGAGCATGGTGTATGATCCTTTTAATGTGCTGTTGGATTCTGTTTGCTAGTATTTTGTTCAGGGTTTTTGCATCTATGTTCATTAGTGATATTGGTCTGTAATTTTCTTTTTTGTGTAATATCTTTTTCTGGTTTTGGTATTAGCGTGATTGTGGCTTCATAGAATGAATTTGGGAGTGTTTCTCCCTCTGTAGTTTTTTGGAAGAGTTTGAGAAGGATCAGTGTTAGCTCTTCTCCAAATGTTTGATAGAATTAGCCTGTGAAGCCAGTTGGTCCTGGACTTTTGTTTGTTGGAAGATTTTGAATTATGGTTTCAATTTAATTATTTGTGATTGGTCTGTTTATATTTTCTAATTATGCCTGGTTCAGTCTTGGAAAATTGTACCTTTCCAAGAATTTGTCCATTTCTACATGGTTGTCCACTTTATTGGCATATAGTTATTTGTAGTAGTCTCTTATAATCCTTTGTATTTCTGCAGTGTCAGTTGTGATTTCTCCTTTTTCATTTCTATTTTATTGATTTGCATCCTCTCCTTTTTTTTTATTGATTTGTCTGGCTAAGGTTTTATCAATTTTGTTTATCTTCTCCAAAAACCAGCTTTTAGTTTTATTTATCTTTGCTATTTTCTTCATTTCTGTTTCATTTATTTCTGTTCTCATCTTTATGATTTCTTTCCTTCTACTGCCTTTGGGTTTTCTTTGTTCTTCTTTCTCTATATTTTTTTAAGTGTAGGGTTAGATTGTTTATTTGAGATTTTTCTTGGTTCTTGAGGTGAGATTGAATTGCTATAAACTTCCCTCTTAGAACTGTTTTTGCTGCATCCCACAGGTTTTGGGTTGTCATGTTTTCATTGTCATTTGTTTCTATGTGTTTTTTTAAATTTCTTCTTTGATTTCTTCAGTGATCTCTTGGTTATTTAGTCATGCACTGTTTAGCCTCTATGTATTTGTATTTTTTGCAGTTTTTTTTTCCTGTAATTGATCTACAATCTCATAGCATTGTGGTCAGAAAAGATGCTTGATGTGATTTCAATTTTCTTAAATTTTCCAAGGCTTGATTTGTGAACCAAGATGTGATCTATCCTGGAGAATGTTCCATGTGCACTTGAGAAGAAACTGTATTCTGCCACTTTCAGGTGGAAAGTTCTATAAATATCAATTAGATTTATCTCATCTATTGTGTCATTTAAAACTTGTGTTTCCTTATTTATTTTCTGTTTGGAAGATCTGTCCATTGGTGTAAGTGGGGTGTTAAAGTCCCCTACTATTATTGTGTTACTGTTGATTTCTCCTTTCACAGTTGTTAGCATTTGCCTTATGTATTGAGGTGCACCTATGTTGGGTGCATGAACATTTATAATGGTTATGTTTTATTCTTGGATTGATCCTTTGATCATTATATAGTATCCTTTCTTATCTCTTGTACCAGTCTTTATTTTATAGTCTATTTTGTCTGATACAAATATTGCTACTCCAGCTTTCTTCTGATTCCCATTTGCATAGAATATCTTTTTCCATCCCTTCACTTTCAGTCTGTACATGTCCCTAGGTCTGAAGTGGGTCTCTTGTAGACAGCATATATATGGGTCTTGTTTTTGTATCCATTTCACCAGTCTGTGTCTTTTGCTTGGGGTATTTAATCCATTTACATTTAAGGTTATTATCAATATGTATGTTCCTATTACCATTTTCTTAATTGTTTTGGGTTTGTTTTTGTGGGTCTTTTTCTCCTCTTGTGTTTTCTGCTTAGAGAAGTTTCTTTAGCATTTGTTATAAAGCTGGTTTGGTGGTGCTGAATTCTCTTAGCTTTTGTTTGCCTGACAAACTTTTGACTTCTCCATCGAATCTGAATGAGATCCTTGCTAGGTAGAATAATCTTGGTTGTAGGTTTTTCTCTTTCATCACTTTAAGTGTATCCTGCCACTCCCTTCTGGTCTGCAGAGTTTCCACTGAAAAATCAGCTGATAACCTTATGGGGATTTTTTGTATGTTATTTTTTGTTTTTCCCTTGCTGCTTTTAATATTTTTTCTTTGAATTTAAGTTTTGTTAGTTTGATTAATATGTGTCTTGGTGTGTTTTTCCTAGGGTTTATCCTGTATGGAACTCTCTGTGCTTCCTGGACTTGGGTGACTATTTCCTTTCCCATGTTAGGGAAGTTTTTGACTATAATCTCTTCAAATATTTTCTCAGAATATTTTTCTCTTCTTCTGGGACCCCTATAATTCGAATGTTGGTGTGTTTATTGTTTTCCCAGAGGTCTCTGAGATAGTCTTCTTTTCATTCTTTTTTCTTTATTCTGCTCCTCATCAGTTATTTCCACCATTTTGCCTTCCAGCTCAGTTATTCATTCTTCTGCCTCCATTACTCTGTTATTGATTCCTTCTAATTTATTTTTCATTTTAGTCCTTGTGTAGTTCACTTCTGTTTGTTCTTTAGTTCTTCTAGATCTTTGTTAATCATTTCCTATATTTTCTCCATCCATGCTTCCATTCTATTTCCGAGATTCTGGATCATCTTAACTATCATTACTGTGAATTCTTTTTCAGGTAGATTGCTTATTTCCTCTTCATTTATATGGTCTTGTAGGTTTTTACCTTGCTCCTTCACCTGTGACATATTTTTTTCCTGTCACAATTTTTATTTTTTTAATGAGTGTGGCTGCGTTCCTATTTTACTGGTTGTTTGGCCTGAGGCTTCCAACACTGGAGTTTGTAGACCATTGGGTAGAGCTGGGTCTTGGTGTTGAGATGAGGAACTCTGTGAGACCTCACTCTGATGAATATTCCCTTGGGTCTGAGGTTCTCTGTTAGTCCAGTGGTTCGGATTTGGAGCTCCCACTGCAGGGACCCAAACCTGAGGTTGTGAATCAAGATCCCACAAGCTGCATGGGGAAGCAAAAAAAAGAAAAAAGAAAAAAAGAGAGACAGAACAATAACAAAGTAAAAAATAAAATTAAACTAGGAAACTAACAGATATGTTAGAAAGAATGTAAAAATAAAAATATAGATGAATCAACAACCTGAAGGTACATCAGTACCACAATAGTAGAAGGTGGGAAAAGAAAAAAAAGGGGGGTTGGGGGGGTGGAAAGACCTTGGCTGTGGAGAGTGGAAAGTAAACAAGGGCAAGGTTTGGGTGGTGGGCAGGGCCAATGCTCAGGACCCACAAGGCTGGAAAATGCCCCAGGTACTGTGGGGGTGTGGGGCTTAGGCTCAAGAAACAGAAGGGGCCCAGCCCTGCCCCCCACCCCTGGTCTCAGCAGGCAAGGGATCTCACCTGGGAGCCCAGCAGGCTTCCTGGGCTCAAGTATGTGTGTGGGGGGGCAAAATCCTTCCTCTCCTCTCTTGTTCTTCTGGTCTTGGGTCTGGGAGGTCCCCTCCTGCCTGCCTCTCCTCATTTCCTCAGCCTCAGGGACACCGATCTTATCTGGCCTCCACGTCTCCTCTCCCCTCTGGTATGTCCTACCAGTTCACTCTGGGGTTCTTCCTGTCTCCTTGGGGGTCAGAGTTCCCTACCAGCACCAGCAGGCACCCTAGTTGTGGGGAGACACTAATTCCGAGTCTTCCCACACCACCATCTTGACTTCTCCTATACCAGCATTTCTCAACTGGCAAACTTATGAACGTTTTATAACCTCTAGAAACATACATTTTCTGACTGCATAATTTCTTTTCTCAATGTGGTACAAGGTATGTCCAATAAACCCAAACATCTTTAGTTTTAGTAAACTTAGACTTGTTTAACAATTAATATTGCAGTAGTACATCTTATTTGGAAATGATCTGGAGAGCCAATGAATTTCCATGATTTAACTTAATGTAGCAAAACTCTAAAGTTTCAAGTTACTAAAAAATTAGAGAAACTATTTTTAGGCAGACGTACCTGAAACATAACTATTCTTTAAAGGATTCACCTAAAAACTCTTATCTCTTTTACATTTAATTTACTTGAGTTTCATCATACCAAATTATTTTTCTTGCTGACAATGTTTTATAACAGAAACAATAAGTTCTTACTGACTTTCAATAAACCTTGGCATGATAAAAATATTATACTTAATATTTATAACTCTAAATATATATCTATATTAATTAAACCAACAAACTGAAACTAACTTTAATACGGCTTATTATGTAAGTGGTTAATTTCCTTTAAGCCAAATAAATAGAGCTCTTTTAAAAATAAATTTCGGTAATACCATTCGGAGTTAGAAACATATCATATCTATAACAAACACTTAGACATACATACATTCATATAGACATAGACATATATCTCACAGTATGTTTGAAAAGGCCTCTTTCCCCCATTTTTTCCTTAGTCTCAGAAATTGGAGATGTTCTAGTTAAGAGTAAGATAAGAGTTCCTGAGAGCCTGGGTAAAACATTTATATCTCAAGGTACAGGAGGAGAAAAGCAAGTTTCTCCTAGAATGATTTGTTCCCTTTGGGTCAGAATTCTAAAAAGATGTTTATCAAGCTGTCTTTCTATGATTGAATATACAAAAATCTAGTTTTGGAACGTCAAATTAGCCACATCTTGGCCATTTTCAGGGAGAGACTTCCTTAAGTTCCTAAGTAAGCACTTGCAAGTTTCCATTCCATAAGTTATACATAAACCCAGCTGAGGTTCCCATAGATGGATGTCCATCAGGGAGCTGTTTGGTCTTTTAAGTAAAATTTTTCATTATTAATCTGGCAGCCTAATTCAGATATGAGATATGATCTGAACAAATTTCTGAGGACAGTGTGGTGAATCAGATGTGTGCTGCTTCTGAGTCTAGCTCCCCGGGATTTACCCTTGGGTCTGTTAGACTCTTTAATATGTCTTGGTTTCTCCATCTGACAGTCTAAAACTGCCTAAGGTGCTCAAAGCACTGGGTGACCAACCCTTATTGTGTGTCCCTGGAAGAGCAGTATTTACTTAATGGCTGTAGTACTGTTCCCTGTAGGACCATTGCATATCAGGAGGATTGATCTTCAGACATCTCCACTAGGTTCTCAGTTGCCTGAGGACACCTTGTGGCTGTAAGGAGCAAATGTCCCTTCCTCTTTGGAGCTGAATAATTCAATCTCTCATTTCACTAGTTTGTTCAGACCATCTATCTACTTGCTTTTTTAAAAAAAATATTAAGCCAAATTTAACAAAATGCAGCCACTTATGTTTTCTTGGGCCTCCTGCCCAGATCCCCATAGGTCCCTACTTAGAAAATTCATCAGTGCCCCTTAAGACTCCAAGTCTTAAGTAAAACAGCTCAAATACAATTTGCAGGACCAACACTTAAATACTGAGCTCTAGATATTAGGAAAACTCACCAAAACATGTAAGGAGTGCCAAGAAGCCAGTGAGGTTCAAAGGGTCCATGCTAGTACTTAGCACCTGTTTGGGGTAGACTCCAGGTATACTCTGGTGTTGTCTATAATATCCTACTGACTATGCCATGCAAATGTCAACAAAAAATTAATCAATAGCCAAGCTAAGAAAGAAATGGAAAATTTTATTCATACCAACCTGAGAATTATAACGCAGGAGACAGTCTTTCAGAGAGCTCTGAGGACTATCCTGCCCATTAGAAGTCAAAGCAGTTATACAAGTTTTTGAGACAAGTGGTTATACATGAAAGGATTATACATCAAAGCAACACATTGACAGTTCATATAATCCAACAAGGAAAGTAATGGGTCACTGTGACCCCTAACAAGGTTGAGAAAGGAACGTTATCTCCTAAGGAGTTACCTTGCTAGCACTAAGAGAAAATTGCTTTTTTTTTTTTTTTGGCATGCAGGCATTCCTGTGTCTTCTGAGGGGATCTAGTTAATGTGTGATGCAGAAACACAATGCACGCTAACAAGGAGGGGCTAGTGACTCAAATGGCAGAGAAAATTTTATGTTAAATATTTCTTGTCCTGCCTTAAAAATAATTTTATTTCATCAACAGAAATCATGAAAGATGTAAAAGTTTAAATAAAATTATCAGAGTAGAAGCAAACAAGTGAGCAAAAGTATAATTTATTGTCATATTTGTTTATTTACTTACTTTGAATATTGTTTCCTATATGCACAGAGGGTGAATATAAAAGTGAGACTAGAAACCAAGAGTGGGATAATTGCAATATTTGAGCAATATATGGATGTCTAGCCTTTCAAAGACCAGAGAAGTGGGCTTTACATAGACCTTACATGAATTTCATTATTTGTAAAAGAATGCTTACAAGATTTTTTAAAACAGAGGAAGTTTTCCTGCCACTGAAGGCAGAAAACAACACCTCATGGATAACTTTTTAAACAAACTATATCAAGATGCAACAGTAAACAACATGGATTTTAGAACACAACTCTTGAATTCAATGACTGAAGTCTTGCTTTGAGACTAGTGTCCACATCTGTAAAATGGCAATAACAATAATATCAACCTCATAAAACTCTTATGAAGATTAAATGAAAATTAAGTAAAATGTAACATTTAAGAAAAATGTAATAATATATAAATGTAAAGAGTTTAAGATAGTTCTTGACACATAACAAGTACTATATGTGTTATTATCATGCATTATTATTAATATTATCATTACAGGAGGGCTTATGGTGAACATCACCAGTTTCTTTCCACAACCCTCTTCTGTCCACTCTAGCTCCAAAGAATTTCCTGTTTTTAACTATTTAGTGCTTCCTATTAATTTTACAGTACTAAATAACATTATAGCATTGGTTTATCAACTTACAAACTCTATCCCCACCTCTCTTCCCCTATTCCTATATCACTATTCTCATTTCTCTACTGTGCAACTCTGAAAATTCAAGGAATATATCTCCAAACATTCATTACTTATTCATTCAAACCAGGTGGTATCCCTTGACTAGGAGGTTAAGGAAAATAAGTCATATTAAAGAAATTGTCTTTAAGAATAGCTCTACAGAAGCTGGAAAAAATATATATACAGCAAACCTTTATATAGGCAAAGTATTAAAACACTAATGGGATTTCTGCAATTTTTAAGCTATCAGAATTAAAAATTATTTGCTTTCTGGTGATGTGACCTAAGAGAGAATTTTGTAAGATATCATAAAAATATGTGAGCTTACACAAATATTACTCAGTTTAACCATGCTTTTAATAGGAAACAAACCACATACTGTTTAAAACTATAGTGTAAATATATGTTATTGATTGATGAGAAATGTATATGTTTGAATTGCCAAGCTTTCACATGAAAGTCTTAACATTTTGCATTAACAAATGTGAGGACCTGAATTATACTAATGTTTGCAACTTGCTTTGAGATGCATGGAAATTAAGATGGATGAATGGATGGGCAGATGGAAAGACAGAAGGATAGGTATGTGATAAAAAAAAAAAAAATGACAAAATGCTAACAATTGTAGTATCCAGATGGTAGGTATATACAATTATTTCAACTTTTCTGCATGTTTCACAATTTTTATCTTGAGACGTTGGAGAAACTGGAAAGTCCAGATTTTATTCTATCAATATTGAAAATGCATGGAGGTAGTTTATATGGGCACAGAGCTACACTTTCTTCCAGAAAAAAATAGAACATTTGCCTGATTAAAGTCTGAAAGCATACTCTGAGATCATAGAAGTGTTCATCGTAAAGTAGTTATAAAAAATTCTAGGCCCTACACACATTTAATGTAGATGTTAACCATTAACATATTTGATAGTTTAAAACATCAATGTGGCTTCTATATGTCATAATGTTGCCTTCTAGTGATCCCCTAGAATTATGAGCTTGCATCAGATTGCATCAAAAATTGACCTGTGGGGCTTCCCTGGTGGTGCAGTGGTTGAGAATCTGCCTGCTAATGCAGGTGACACGAGCCCTGGTTTGGGAGGATCCCACATGCTGCGGAGCAACTAGGCCCGTGAGCCACAACTACTGAGCCTGCATGTCTGGAGCCTGTGCTCCGCAAAAAGAGAGGCCGTGACAGTGAGAGGCCCGCACACCGCGATGAAGAGTGGCCCCCACTTGCCACAACTAGAGAAAGCCCTCACACAGAAACGAAGACCCCACACAGCAAAAATAAATTAATTAATTTAAAAAAATTGACCTGTATATTGACCCGTGATATAGATTTTCTTAATCTTATCTCTTAAAATATTAGTGTCAGAAAACATCAATAACTTGAGATTTAGCTTTGTATTGAAGTATGAATATCCTGTAATCCAAGTTGAGAGAAGAGCATTCCAGGAAGAAAGCAAGACACAGAAATCTAAAAATATTAGGATTGTTTAGCAAATGCTAAGTGGCCAAGCATGGCTAGAGTAAATATGAGGGGGAAAATGGGAAAAAAGTGAGTCTGAAAATATGGGGAGGGTCCCAATTAAAAGTCACGATCAATAATTTAGACTGTTCCACAGGTAATAAGAAACACTCAGAAGTTTTGTTTGTTTGTTTGCTTTAGCAAAAGGCTATGACTGGATTTGTGGTTTAAAAAGTATGTCTCTTGGCATAATAGAGAATGGACTGGAGATAAAATGAAATTAAAGTCAGAAGAACAGATTAGTTAGAAGCTTTGTTTGTTTGTTTGTTTGCTTATTTTTCATTTCCGTCTCTCTTTAACATTCTCACTATCTCACTCCTCATTTTCTTGGCTGCTACACTTCTGTGTTTTTTAGAAAGACACTAGTACTTATTTTTTTGTGCAAATTGTGTATGTGTTCATATGTACCAGATAAATTCTCAAACATCACTGTGTAACAGAATTTCCTAAGGAGCTTCTTAAAAATGCAGGTGTCAGGATCCCACTCCAGACCTAGAAAATACTGAAACAGCTCATTAGCTAAACATTCTGAGTATTACTACTAAGCATTTTACACAATACGATATATCTATCAATGAACTTTTAGTAAGTGATCCACTGATCGTTTCATAAGGGCAATATCTGTCCTAACTTTGGCTTGATGTTCATTAAATTTTTATAAAAAGTACAATTTAATGTCTGATTTGTGTTATCTCAGAAATTAGTGCTTTAAAGAAATTTTGCCTGAGGGGCTCACATATAAGAATTAACAATGGCTTTATTATCACAGTAAGCTACCGTTTAAAGTCTTATCATAGGAGAGAAAACAAAGCCAGATGCCATTTCTTAAGAGTTCAAGCATTGAGAATCTTGCACCTGAAAAACTGTGTTTTACCATTAGGAAACTAGGAAAGTCTAAGCCTCTTGAGGACAGGGTATTCATGTTGACATAGACAGTAGCTATACTTCCTAATGCTGTTAATTAATGCTATCCTTGTCAAAAGAAACAGAGGCACATCATTTCAATATTATGTATTCTATCATTCATTCATTTACTCATTCATGCATCTAGTCAATACCATAATATATATGTATATATATATATATATACATATACATATATATATATCTTCCTGCTATACACACACACACACACACACACACATATATATATATATAATATTTAATAAGAACTGAAATTAGCAAGGCATAAAAACTCATATTGGAGCTTGCTGGGATGAGACTTATGTTCCTAATTTATAAGAATTATTTAATTTCTTGAAGAAAGCACAATAAAAACATCTCCCTCTGTCAATTTCAACCCCAGGTAGTGGGAGGACCTTTTGCTGTTTAAAGAAATGAGACCTGGCTTTGTGACTATGAGGTACTTCCTAATAAGTGATTAAACCTTATTCACTATGACACAAAGAACCTAGTGCTAGAAATAAGGGAATTATACCTCAAAGATAAACATACATCAAAGATAACTCATTCTGGGGCTTCCCTGGTGGCACAGTGGTTAAGAATCCGCCTGACAATGCAGGGGACATGGGTTTGAGCCCTGGTCTGGGAAGATCCCACATGCTGTGGAGCAACTGAGCCCGTGCACCACAACTACTGAGCCTGAGCTCTAGAGCCCTCGAGCCACAACTGCTGAAGCCCATGCACCTGGAGCCTGTGCTCTGCAATAGGAGAAGCCACTACAATGAGAAACCTGTGCAGCACAATGAAGAGTAGCCCCTGCTTACTGCAACTAGAGAAAGTCCGCGTGCAGCAACGAAGACCCAAGGCAGCCAAAAATTTTAAAAATATATATAATATTATTTTTTTTTAAAAAAGAATACTGACCTTTTTAAAAATAAAATAAAATAAAACAACTTTTTCTGAGCAAAATGGAATGTAATTCCCAATAGGTGCAAGGATCTCAGAAATGTCATTTGGCAAATTAAAGATTATCACAAATTCTTGGTCACACCTTCCAGCTAGACGTGTGGACTATGACCCTTTCTCTTGAATCTGGGCCAGATGTGAGGCTGTTTTGACCAATAGAAACTGATGCCATACTAGATTTTGGGCTCAGATCTTAGGAGTAGGTTTCCATCTGTTCCTGGGAACACCCTTGGAGCCAGGACCCCTAATTACTCAGAAGCTGTCATTCAGTGAGAAAGCCCAAACTAACCACATAAAGGGATAAGACAGGGGGAGAGAGAGAGAGAGTCTTGGCCAGGCCCCAGTTGTTCCAGTTCCAGCCATTTGAGTCATCTCAGCAGAAGCGAGTTTGAGTGCAGTTTGTTTCACAGCAGTAGATAACTTATGGAGAAGCCATGGTCACAAAGGTAAAGCCTGAGAGATCAGACAAAAGGCTCTCATGGCTGCACCCATAAAGGAAGAAATGATGTTCCAGGGGTGCTTCCAACACTCAAGGATATCCCTCAGGTCTTGGAGAACAATGAAAAGTTTTGCTTTTAGACTTGAAAATATGTTTTCCTTTACTATGTGCTAGTGCAAGTATCTCAGTGTCCCACACTATCAACAAGACAACTGATTCAACTAAAGTCTAACTTTCCTTTAATGTGTTCCAAATCATCTCTCTAGCTAGGGTGCCCCAATGTTTGCTGGACTTGTGAATTAAAGAGTCAGAGTGATGAGTAAACTAGTTTTCACTAAATGTCTGAATTCATCAAGTTTCTATGCACAGATCTGGATTTCTGGGTTCAGCCAAATTTGAGGAAAACCTGACAAGTATTAAACTAAAGAGAGTGCAAGAAATAAGGGTTGAAAATAGAAAGGAAGGCTCAGCATCCTGTTAGACAAGAGAGAGATTTGCTATTTTCCTGTCTATTTCCCCTTTTCTCCTACCAACACAGAAATACATCTTGGAATTGTGGCTGCGATCCCATGTGTGCATCTTGCAGCTTTAACCCTTAGCCTGCTATACCATCCCTTCTTCCTTCTGTCTACCCCAGGACATCACAGGGATTTCAGCCCTATGATTCAAAGATAGTCTTTCTCCATAAATCCTAAAGGGTGTGCAGAAGTATAAAATAGAGAAAGTATTAAATCTGTAACAAAAATAAACTTCCAACTGTCTTCATATAATTGGTGAATCAACAAAACAGTCTATGTAATCCTACTGAGACACTAGAGTTGAGTTTGATAAGTTTGAAGGTAAGCACTGAGCTACTCATAATAAGGAGAAATATTTGGCAAATTGAGCACAGAAGGAGAGAGGAAGAAAGGAGAAGATTCCATGATGTGACTTTTCCCCATGACTTCTATAATCTTCAGCAAATCTATTAATCTTACAAAATGCTCCATGTGAACAGACTTCTCATAAAATCTGGTAGAAGGATTAAGGTTTGTGCCTGGGCTGATGTGGGACAAAACAGTAAGTACCATTACTAGAGTGCAAAGTAGCAGGGACCATAAGAGCAGATGCCTTGTAAATATGGACACAGTTTTTGACTTCCACAGGGCATGAAATATGTAATTAGAACAAATTTTAACAAGATCTCTTCTTAAGGAAAGGAGTCCTTTATGTCACATATGGATTACATATGAATATAAATAAGATTGTCCACCCATTTACCTTTTCATTCTTTTGTTTATTCATTTCACAATTATTGCAGTCACTATGGTAGGCAATCTGAGTAGAAAAATAAATGACATACTCTAGTGCTGCTCAAAATTATTTGCATAAAAATTACATGGTGATTGCTAAAAATGAAGATTCTGGGGCTTTTCTCTAACATCTCCACCTAATCTGATTTAACAGGTCTGGGCTAGGGCCCAAGAAACTTCCATATTGTCTAGTGACTGCACTTTCAAATAATACAGACCTAATCTTTCATTCAAGAAACTTACAGATGCTGTAAGGGAAGACAGACACATTAATTAAGATAATTATGGTGAATATTGTAGGTACTGCTATTGTTGCATATGTACAGTGGAGGAAAACAAAAAAGGACTGCTTATTTCTTCCTATGGAAAGGGCTTAATGGAGGAGGTTATACTAAGGCTGAAGTTACAAATTTAATCGGCATTGGATAAAGGGGGAATGAGTTTCTAAAGAAGAATACCACAAAGCAGGTATGCAAGCATGAGTTGGCAAAGAAAACTGCAAGAGGTTGAGAGTGGTTGAGTGGGGGCTCAACAAAGAATGTAGCAAAATATGTTACTAGAGATGAGCAAGGGCCAGATTATGGGAGGCTTTGCCTGACCTACAAAGAGCTGGACAATATAGAAATTACTGGAAGAATTTAAAAGTAGCAGGCAGAAGAGTAAAACAGTTTAACTTTCATTTTTTGAGACTTAACACAGCTACCAAGTAGGAAGCTAACAGTGAATGCAGCCAACCTCTTGATTAAAGCCTGGATAAGCTGATTTTGACAGAATCTCAAAAGTACTAAGACACAATTCCTTGGGAGATTATAAATAAAACACACAAAAAAACACAAAAAGCAAACAAACCAAAAACCTTAGTAGGAGGTAAAAGAGCAATAAGGACATCATCCCTTACTACGACCCCAAGAATATGAATAAATTTCTGCTTTCCTGATATCAGTTAGAGATTAGTGAGCTAAATGAATCTCTTGTGTAGACCACCAAGTAAAGTTATACTTATTGTTACCTGTCTCATCATTAGATCCTTTAGCCCTTCCAGGCTCCTCCTGTTCATCTCCAAAAGCTTAAATTTCTAAATCCGAAGATTAAAATACTCAGTGGAGAAAGATGGTCTCCTGTTTTGCTCTGTTTTGTTTTTACTTCTTCTATCCTCTGTACATTCATGATTCTGTAAGTATGTAAGCAAAGACAGAACCACAGGCTGACTTTCATTCTTTCGTTTGTTCACCTCTTTACTGGAGTATAATTGCTTTACAATGCTGTGTTAGGTTCTGCTGTATAAAACAGTAAATCAGCTATATGTATACATATATCACCATATCCCCTCCCTCTTAAACCTCCCTATCCAACCCCTCTAAGTGGTCACAAAGCACTGAGCTGATCTCCCTGTGCTACAGTGGCTGCTTCCCACTAGCTATCTATTTTACATTTGGTAGTGTATATATGTCAATGCTACTCTCTCACATCATCCCAGCTTCCCCTCCTCCCCCGTGTCTTCAGTCCATTATCTACATCTGCATCTTTATTCCTGTCCTGCCACTAGGTTCATCATCAGAATTTTTTTTTAGATTCCATATATATGTGTTAGCATATGGTATTATTTTTTCTATTTCTGACTTACTTCACTCTGTATGACAGATTCTAGGTCCATCCATCTCACTACAAATAACTCATTTTCATTTTTTTATGATTAATATACAATTGTATATATGTGCCACATCTTCTTTATCCATTCTTCAATGGACATTTGGGTTGCTTCCATGTCCTGGCTATTGTAAAAAGTACTGGAACGAACATTGTGGTACATGTCTCTTTTTTGAATTATGGTTTCCTCAGGGTATATGCCCAGTAGTGGGATTGCTGGGTCATATGGTAGTTCTATTTGCAGTTTTTTAAGGAACCTCCTACTGTTCTCCATAGTGGTTGTATCAATTTACATTCCCACCAACAGTGCAAGAGGGTTCCCTTTTCTCCACACCCTCTCCAGCATTTCTTGTTTGTAGATTTTTTTAATGATGGCCATTTGGACCGGTGTGAAGTGATACCACATGGTAGTTTTGACTTGAATTTCTCTAATGATTAGTGATGTTGTGCATCCTTTAATGGGTTTGTTGGCAATCTGTATATCTTCTTTGGAGAAATGTCTATTTAGTTCTTCCACCCATTTCTGGATTATGGTTGTTTATTTTTTGATATTGAGCTGCATGAGCTCTTTGTGCATTTTGGAGATTAATCCTTTGTCAGTTGCTTCATTTGCAAATATTTTCTCTCACTCTGATTGTTGTCTTTTCATCTTGTTTATGGTTTCCTTTGCTGTGCAAAAGCTTTTAAGTTTAATTAGGTCCCATTTGCTTATTTCTGTTTTTATTTCCATTACTCTAGGAGGTGGGTCAAAAAGAACCTTGCAGTGATTTATGTCATACAGTGTTCTGCCTATATTTTCCTCTAAGAGTTTTATAATGTCTGGCCTTACGTTTGGGCCTTTAATCCATTTTGAGTTTATTTTTCTGTATGGTGTTAAGAAGTGTTCTAATTTCATTCTTTTACATGTAGCTGTCCAGTTTTCCCAGCATGACTTATTGAGGAGGCTGTCTTTCCCCCATTGTATATCTTGCTTCCTTTGTCAAAGTTAAGGTGACCATATATGTGTGAGTTTATCTCTGGGTTTCTACCTTGTTCCATTGATCTGTATTTCTGTTTTTGTGTCAGTAGAATACTGTTTCCATTACTGTAGCTTTGTAGTATATTCTGAAGTCTGGGAGCCTGATTCCTCCAGCTCCGTTTTTCTTTTTCAAGATTGCTTTGGCTATTCAGGGTCTTTTGTGTTTTCATAAAAATTGTAAAAAAATTTGTTCTACTTCTGTGAAAAATGCCATTGGTAGTTTGATAAGGATTGCATGAGTCTGTAGATTGCTTTGGGTGTATAGTCATTTTCACAGTGTTGATTCTTCCAATCCAAGGACAAGGCATATCTCTCCATCTGTTTGTATCATCTTTGATTTCTTTCATCACTGTCTTATAGTTTTGTGCAAACATGTCTTTTGTCTCCTTAGGTAGGTTTATTCCTAGGTATTTTATTCTTTTTTTGCAATGGTAAATGGGAGTGTTTCCTTAATTTCTCTTTCAGATTTTTCATTGCTAGTTTTTAGGAATGCAAGAGATTTCTGTGTGTTAATTTTGTGTCCTGTTACATTACCAAATTCATTGAGTAGCTCTAGTAGTTTTCTGGTAGCATCTTTAGGATTCTCTATGTATAGCATCATGTCATCTGCAAACAGTGACAGTTTTACTTATTTTCCAAATTGGATTCCTTTTATTTCTTTTTCTTCTCTGATTGCCATGGCTAAACCTTCCAAAATTATGTTGAATAATAGTGGTGAGAGTGGGCAACCTTGTCTTGTTCCTGATCTTAGAGGAAATGGTTTAAGTTTTTCACCATTGAGAATGATGTTGGCTGTGGGTTTGTCATATATGGCCTTTATTATGTTGAGGTAGGTTCCCTCTATGCCCACTTTCTGGAGAGTTTTTATCATATAGGTGTTGAATTTTGTTGAAAGATTTTTCTGCATCTATTGAGATGATCATATGGTTTTTCTCCTTCAATTTGTTAATATGGTGTATCACATTGATTGATTTGTGTATATTGAATAATCCTTTCATTCCTGGGGTAAAGCCCAATTAAGCATGGTGTATGATCTTTTTAATGTGCTGTTTGATTCTGTTTGCTAGTATTTTGTTGAGGATTTTTACATCTATGTTCATCAGTGATATTGACCTGTAGTTTTCTTTTTTTCTCACATCTTTGTCTGGCTTTGGTGTAAGGCTAATTGTTGTCTTTTAGAATGAGTTTGGCAGTGTTCCTCTTTCTGCTATATTTTGGAAGAATTTGAGAAGGATAGGTTTTACCTCTTCTCTAAAGTTTTGAGAGAATTCGTCTGTGAAGCCATCTGGTCCTGGGCTTTTGTTTGTTGGAACATTTTAAATCACAGTTTCAATTTCAGTGCTTGTGACTTGTCTCTTCATATTGTCTGTTTCTTCCTCATTCAGTCTTGGAAGGTTGTACTTTTCTAAGAGTTTGTCCATTTCTTCCAGGTTGTCCATTTTATTAGCATGTAGTTGTTTATAGTAGTCTCTCATGATCCTTTGTATTTCTGCAGTTTCAGTTGTTACTTCTCCTTTTTCATTTCTACTTCTGTTGTTTTGAGTCTTCTTCCTCTTTTTCCTGATGAGTCTGGATAATGGTTTAACAATTTTTTTAACTTCTCAAAGAACGAGCTTTTAGTTGTATTGATCTTTAGTATTGTTTCCTGCATTTCTTTTTCATTTATTTCTGATCTGATCTTTATGATTTCTTTCCTTCTGTGAAGTTTGGTTTGTTTGTTTGTTTGTTTTCTTTCTTTCTCTAATTGCTTTAGGTGTAAGGTTGGGTTGTTTATTTGAGATGTTTCTTGTTTCTTGAGGTAGGATTGTATTGTTATATTTTTCACTCTTAGAACTGCTTTTGCTGCATCCCATAGGTTTTGGGTCATCATGTTTTCATTGTCATTTGTTTCTAGATATGTTTTGATTTCCTCTTTGATTTCCTCAGTGATCTCTTGGTTATTTAGTAGCATATTGTTTAGTCCCTGTGTCCTTGTATATTTTAGTTGTTTTTTTTTTTTTCTGTAATTGATATCTAGTCTCAGCATTGTGGTCAGAAAAGATGCTTGATACAATTTCAGTTTTCTTAAATTTACCAAGGCTTGATTTGTGACCCAAGATATGATCTATCCTGGTGAATCTTCCATATGCACTTGAGAAGAAAGTGTATTCTATTGTTTTTGGATGGAATGTCCTTTAAATATCATTTAAGCCCATCTGTTCTAACATGTCATTTAAAGCTTGTGTTTCCCTATTTAATTTCATTTTGGATGATCTGTCCATTGGTGTAAGTGGGGTGTTAATATACCTTACTATTTTTGTGTTACTGTTGATTTTCTCTTTTATGGCTCTTAGCATTTGCCTTATGTATTGAGGGGCTCCTATGTTGGCTGGATAAATATTTACAATTGTTACATCTTCTTCTTGGATTGATCCCTTGATCATTATGTACTGTCCATGTTTGTTTCTTGTAATAGTCTATTTTAAAGTCTATTTTGTCTGATATGAGATCTGCTACTCCAGCTTTTTTTGATTTCCATTTGCATGGAATATATTTTTCCATCCCTTCACTTTTTCTGTATGTGTCCCTAAGTCTGAAGTGGGTCTCTTATAAACTGCATATATACGGGTCTTGTTTTTGTATCCATTCAGCCAGTCTGTGTCTTTTCATTGGACCATTTAATCAGTTCACTTTTAAGGTAATAATCAATATGTATGCTCTTATTACCATTTTCTTAATTGTTTTGGGTTTATTATTGTAGGTCTTTTCCTCCTCTTGTGTTTCCTGACTAGAGAAGTTCCTTTAGCATTTGTTGTAAACCTGGTTTGGTGGTGCTGAGTTCTCTTAACTTTTGCTTGTCTTTAAATATTTTAATTTCTCCATCAAATCTGAATGAGATCCTTGCTGCATAGAGTAATCTTCATTGTAGGCTTTTCCCTTTCATCACTTTATATACATCCTGCTATTTCCTTCTGACTTGCAGAGTGTCTGCTGAAAGATCAGCTTTTAATGTTATGGGGATTCCCTTTTGTGCTATTTTTTTTTACTTTTCGCTTGCTGCTTTTAATATTTTTTATTTGTATTTAATTTTTGATATTTGATTAATATTTGTCTTGGTGTGTTTCTGCTTGGATTTATCCTCTATGGTACTCTCTGTGCTTCTTGCACTTGACTATTTCCTTTCCCATGTTAAGGAAGTTTTCATCTACAATCTCTTCAAATATTTTCTCCATCCCTTTTTTTTCTCTTCTTCTTCTGGGACCCCTATAATTCAAATTCTTGTTCATTTAACATTGTCCCAGAGGTCTCTGAGACTGTCTGCAATTCTTTTTATGCTTTTTTATTTATTCTGCTCTGTGACAGTTATTTCCAATATTCTATCTTCCAGGTCACTTTTCTATTCTCCTGCCTCAGTTATTCTGCTATTGATTCCTTCTAGAGTATTTTTAATTTCATTTACTGTATTTCTCTACATTGTTTGTTCTTTAGTTCTTTTAGGTCCTTGTTCAACATTTCTTGCATTTTCTCCATTCCATTTCTGAGATTTGAGATCATCTTTACTTTCATTACTCTGAATTCTTTTTAGGTAGACTGCCTATTTCCTCTTCACTGTTTGGTCTAGTGGGTTTTTACCTTGCTCCTTCATCTGCTGCATATTTCTCTGTCTTCCCATTTTTTTTTTAACTTACTGTGTTTGTGGTCTCCTTTTTGCATGCTGCAGGTTCATAGTTCCTCTTACTTCTTCTGTCTGTCCCCAGTGATTGAGGTAGGTTTGGTGGCTTGTGTAGGCTTCCTGGTGGATGGGACTGGTGTTTCTGTTCTGCTGGGTGTGGCTGGATCTTGTCCCTCTCATGGGCAGGTCCACATCTGGTGGTGTGTTTGGGGGTGTCTGTGAACTCAGTATGAGTTTAGGCAGCCTGTCTGTTAATGGGGGGATTTGTTTTCCTCTCTTCTAGTTGTTTGGCATGGGGCACCGGAGCTGGCTGGCCATTGGGTGGAGCAGGTCTTAGTGCTGAGAAAGAGATCTCTGGGAGAGCTCTCACCAATTAATATTACATGGGGCCAGAGGTCTCTCTTGGTCCAACGTCCTGGACTCAGCTCTCCAACCTCGGAGGCTCAGGCCTGATGCCCGGCTAGAGCACAAAGACCCTGCCAGCCACATGGCATGGAAGAAAAAAAGAAAACTGAATAGACAGAAACCCAAAACAAATGTTAAAAGCAAAACTAAACACACAAAATCACACAAAGAAACATGCACACACACATTCACACAAAGAGGAAAGAAAAAAAGGAAGAGAGCAACCAAACCAATAAACAAACCCACAAATGAAAACAAACACTAAAAACTAAACTAAGGTAAACATAAAACCAAAAACAAATGAAACACAGAAAGCAAACCCCAAGTCCACAGCTGCTGCCTCAGTCCACCACCTCAATTTTGGGAGCATTTGTTTTCTATTCAGGTATTCCACAGATGCAGGGTTTACCAAGCTGATTTCAGGGATTTAATCCACTGCTCATGAGGCTGCACAGGGAAATTTCCCTTTCTTTCCTTGTTCACACAGCTCCTGGGGTTCAGCTTTGGTTTTGGCCCTGCCTCTGCATGTAGGCTGCTCTTAGGTGTCTTTTACCCACCAGAAAGGAGGGAGTTGAAGCATCAGCTGATTAGGGCTCTCTTGCTTACTCAGGCTGGGAAGAGGGAGGGGTAGGGTAGTCACAATTCAGATGTGGGGCGTGTCTGCTGCAGCAGAAGCCAGTGTGCAGTTGCAACACCATGAGGCATGCTGTGTTCTCCTAGGAAAATTGGCTCTGGATAACAGAACCCTGACAGAGGTGTGTTACACAGGTTCCCAGGAGTGTGTGGGTAGTGACCTGGGCTTGCATGCAGTACCCTTGGTGACAACAGTGGCAGTGGCAATGGTCTGTGCCTGCCTCTGGGGTCTGAGATGATAGCTGTGGCTTGTGCCTGTCTCTGGAGCTCGCTTAAGTGGTGCTCTGCCATCTGTGGGCACACAGAGTGGGAAACCATCCTCCTCCTGCACCTTGAAACAATCATCTCTAACCTCTCCAGCAGGCCCAGACATTTTCCTGGACTCCTTCCTGGCTAGCTGTGGCACACTAGCCCCCTCAGGCTGTGTTCACACAGCCAACCCCACTCCTCTCCCTGGTGTCTGACCTCTGAAGCTCAAGCCTCAGCTCCCAGACCCCACCCACCCAAGTGGGTGAGCACACAAGCATCTCAGGCTGGTGAGTGCTGGTCAACACTGATCCTCTATGTGGGAATCTCTCCACTTTGCCCTCTGAACCCCTGTTGCTGCGCTCTCCTCTGTGGCTCCAAAAGTCCCCTCACTGTCCCTGCCAATGAGGGGGTTTCCTAGTGTGTGGAAACTTTTCCTCTTTCACAGTTCCCTCCCAGAGGTGCAGGTCCCATCCCTGTTCCTTTGTCTCTTTCTTTTTCTTTTGCCCTACCCAGATTCATGAAGATTGTCTTGCCTTTTTGGAAGTCTGAGGTCTTCTGCCAGTGTTCAGTAGATGTTCTGTAAGAGTTGTTCCACATGTGATATATTTTTGATGTATTTGTTGGGGGGAAGGTGATCTCCATATCTTACACATCTGTCAGCTTGAAGGTTGCCAACAGTCTGACTTTCAACTTGCAGATTTTCAAATGGAGTTTAGCATTTGCAGAATGCCCAGAAAGTCACAAGTCCCATAATTAACCTGGAACTGAATTCAGTGTCAAGTCATAGCTAGATTCATTCATATAAGGGACCTATAGCATTGAATATAAAGTTGAGTAGTATAGCCATTTAGGTCAAAGAGAGGAATCAGAAGCAGAGATGGTTATATTCCATTAAATATTTAATTTGTACTAAATACTGTTGAGTTTTATTCAAGATTGAATGGCATCCTAAAAGTCTTGTCAAGTCAGTTAGTTAGATTTTAAAATATCCCACTTGTGCTTTCATACCCAGAAAGATGCACCTAGTTATGTATTTGTATTTCTTCTTAAAAGAGGGCAATCTGATATCCTTCATAAATGGATCTGGTAAAATCTTATCAGTTCTATTAAATGAATAGTAATTCTGTAAATGATTTAATAAAATATATTAAAGACATGAAAATAAATATTAGCATCATCCTAAGTGAATAAAAACAAGTAACTTGCTATCACTCATTTGAAAGCAAAATTCTTGGTTTTAAAAGAATACTTGGGGGCTTCCCTGGTGGCGCAGTGGTTGAGAGTCCACCTGCTGATGCAGGGGACACGGGTTCGTGCCCCGGTCCAGGAAGATCCCACATGCTGCGGAGCGGCTGGGCCCATGAGTAATGGCCGCTGAGCCTGCGCGTCCGGAGCCTGTGCTCTGCAGCAGGAGAGGCCACAGCAGTGAGAGGCCCGCGTACCTCCAAAAAAAAAAAAAAAAAAAAAAAAAAGAATACTTGGAAATCAACTATGTAATTAGTGTAACATCAGACAGTGGAGACTTAGGATTTAAATCAGAGTCAGAAAACCTCACATTCCATGTTTCTTGAGAACAAATTCTTTAATAATAATTAGTAGTATAGTAGTTAATGTTAACATTTATAAATATAAATATATATATAATAAATTATATATATATATAATATATCTTTTA
>NW_020174266.1:1116397-1144248 GCF_003031525.2 Neophocaena asiaeorientalis asiaeorientalis | reverse complement strand
CATTTATATAATACATATTATAGATATATATTATATTTATAATATATTATATAATATTATATATATATATATATAAAATCACCCAGAAAGCTTAAGATTCTTATTCAAGGTCCCATGGGTATTGAGTGGTAAAACCAGACTTCAAGCCCAGGCCAATATGATTCTAATATGCTTACACATAGCTACTTACATTGCCTTCCTTAACGTTCCTGCCTCCTTTCCAACTGTAATGATTCCTCCTTGACATTCCTGCATATTAATTTAATGAAGTCTAAAACTGAGACTGGACATTGAGGAGCACAAGATTTTATCTCAAAATTTGTGTTCAGGGCTTCCCTGCTGGGGCAGTGGTTGAGAGCCCACCTGCAGATGCAGGGGACACGGGTTCGTGTCCCGGTCTGGGAAGATCCCACATTCCGCGGAGCAGCTAGGCCCGTGAGCCATGGCCGCTGAGCCTGCACCTCCGGAGCCTGTGCTCCGCAACGGGAGAAGCCACAACAGTGAGAGGCCCGCGTACTGCAAAAAACAAAACAAAACAAAACTTTGTGTTCAAACTCTCAGTACTCTCAGTAAATGCAACCTCTTATTTCTGTACTTGTTTGAGCAGACTCTGATTACCTTTGGATTACTATAAGGAGGTGTTGTTTATTGTTATGCAGAGTAGGCATAAGTCTTCAGGAAATATTTGGAATTGGAAAACTCAAGCAGTTAACCAGGTATAAAATGGCAGACCTTTTCTACTTTAAAATGTGAAGTGTAATGCAGTTAATAAAACTAAAGGAACACATTTTCCTGAAACCAAAGTCACAAGTGAGAATAGAACCATTGGATGAGAATGAGATACACTAAGGTGCTGGTGTCAGAATATGTCTTCCCAACCTTTCAAGAAAGAATTGAAAAAGGGATAATACTAGCAGCTATTAATATACAAGCATTTTCCTCAGAATGACCTGTCATTTATACAAAGTGCTTTTGAAACAAGAAAAACTGGACTCTAGTGCTGTCTTAACCACCAGTCAGCCCTGAGATTTGGTATGACAGGTCATTTTTTCCCCGTACACCTCATTTACTAATCCTTACAGTGGTTCATTAAACTGAATGATCACTAGTGTTTTTCCCCAACTCATA
The DNA here is from genome assembly GCF_003031525.2 of Neophocaena asiaeorientalis asiaeorientalis. Classification (NCBI taxonomy): domain Eukaryota; kingdom Metazoa; phylum Chordata; class Mammalia; order Artiodactyla; family Phocoenidae; genus Neophocaena; species Neophocaena asiaeorientalis. The sequence goes on along the minus strand of NW_020174266.1, from coordinate 1,143,120 downwards.
ACCTTATAGGATACTAAAAAGAAGAAACCTCTGGTGTAACTATATGCACAAGAATTATTTTCTTGAAGAAGCCGAATACATCTCCAAGATACCACAGTTCTTACTCATTCATTGAGATCCCTGTACAGTTACTACAAATTTAGTGCCAATTGTGGGAATTAATAACATAAACCAGTAACCTCTGGGGCAAGACTCAGCTTCACTAAGGGGAAAATCAGCTGGGAGAAGTAGAGGAGGGCAGAAGAAAAAGGAGCAAGAGGAGAACAGTGGCAACTACTACTGACTAGGATTACTCCTACGAGAAGTGTTCCTTCTTTGAACAGTCAGCTCAAAATGTCTCTGTTTTCAGTAATTTTAGATATAAGTGAGTGGCCCTAGTTGATCCTCTAAATTGGTTTTGTTACCAAGTCCAAGTTCATACTCCTCACCACATGACAGGCCAATAAATTGAGGACTAGATATTGGGGCAGGGAATAGCAACTATTTGGAAAGTCAGCAGATGTCAAAGATGGAGGGGAATCTAGTGTCTTAAAGAACCATCCTACCCACGTTAGAATTCAGGCTTCTTTTATACTAAAAGAGGAGGGGGTGTGTCTGGCTGTTGCAAACTTTTGGGTGCTGGCCAGTCCCCAGAATGGGTGTGATAATCCTTTGTTCTTGCAGCTGTCCATGTAGGTTTGGTCACAATGTTTCTGTAAACATCTAGCAAGACAAATATTATGCATGTAGCTTTGATCACAATGTTTCTGTAAACATCTAGCAAGACAAATATTATTCTCTGTTCCACAACTTTTTATCTCTACATAAATAAAAAGTGTTATTCTTTAAAGGTCAAGCCTGGCAGGCAGAACCTTGAGAAAGGGCTATTTTGCATATTTCAGGCTATAGGCAACATTCTTTTACAAAGGTGCAGAGCCAGCATGACTAAACACAAGCAACTGAGCTCAAAGGTTAGAGCTAAAGAAATAGATCCAAAATGGAGTCAGGTTAGTTCTCTTTTACAGCTTTTACAGTTTTGTCTACATGGGGTTTTGTGTGTGTGTGTGTTTACTATAGCTGCATATTTTTACTACTTTATCATTGCCATTTTATGGGATGATATTTTAGCTTATTTTACTTTATTCGTTCTACTCCTTTTTTTTTACTTTCACTCTTAAAAGTAGAAAAAGAAGTGGCAGAGTGATGGAGGTGGTTAGGAGAATAGTCCATGCCCAAAAGAGAATGAATGTTTCCATACCAGTTAGCTCTGCATAGACTTGAGATCACAGCATGATGCTAAATTCAGTCAGTTAGGACATGCTGGCAGCTCTGTATTACTGTATTTTATACTTGAAATTTGATGAGGATGAACTTACCTGTTCTCACCACACACACACACACACAAAAGGAAAGAAAGAAAATGGAACTATGTGATTATCTTGATTGTGATGATCATTTTACAATATATACACCTTAAATATATATGATTTCTTTTCATCAATTATACCTCAATAGAGGTGAAATAAGAGGGAGGGAGGGATAGAGGGTGTAACAAAAGAGAGACAAACAGACAGACAAAGAGACAGAGAGAGATGGAGGTTTTTTAAAAAAGAAGAAGGAAAGGAGGAGGAGAAGAAAGAGGAGAGGAGAAAGAAAGAAAATATTTATACAGGGAACTCAGAGGAACCCACAGCCAAAAAATCCTCAAAACAACTTAGGAGTAAGTAATATTCCTAGAACAACATTCTTATTTCAGAATTCACTTTTCTGGCTTGTTGTAAAGATTAGATAAGATGATACATGTAAACTGTACATTGTCTGAAACAAATTGAATGATCAGTAAATATTAGCTCTGATTACTCATCATGAGCTGAACATCTACCATATTCTCTGAGCTAGTTCTTAGAACATGTCTAAAAGTTATTCTCCTTTTAGAATGAATACCATCTTTTTGTCAGATCATTCAACAAGTAAACATGAACTCTGTCAGTTTCTAAAGACTGAATGCCTTCTACATCACTGTCCCTAAAAAAAGACCCTACTCAAAAAAGCAATTGGGAAAAAAATAACAAAAGCATGATGAAGTAACAAAACTTATATGCCCATATAGGTAACTAAACCTATATGCCCAAGACAAAATGAATTAGGACAAGTTTAGAGTATTAAGAATTTCATGAGGTGGTTATGTTTTCTTCTACAACTAAATTTCAAAAGTGAAGAAACTGTTTGCTTTCCATTCAATTTACTGCATGTACTAAGTGGTTATAACATTTTTTTAAGTTTTCATGAGCCATGGAAAATAAGAAAAATAAGGAGAACATGCATAAATCAAATAGAGATATCTGGGGAGAAAAGTCTAGATAAAAAAATAGAAACTTTTTCTTTAAGGTAAAACAAAATTTCAAAGTCATGGAACCCAAAAGAAAAAAATAGGGCATAATTATCAAACATTTCAAAAACATGATTTTTTTTTAATCTGAAGAAAAGTAAAATATTCACTTTGGTTAATATGATGCTCATAATTGGATAATATAGCCACAGTTCCCAGTGGGTGTACAGCAGTGAATTTCAAATGGCAATACATTTTGCTTTAGAGCTCTGGACTACATTTGATGTTTGTTATAATTAATATCACTGCAGTGAATGTCAAAGGAATTAATAATGATTAGTCTCTGATTATAAAGAACTGTCTATCACAATTATTATATTAACGTTCAAAAACATCTTGCTTTATTAAAGCATTTGTTTTTGAATTGTCAATAGCAATCTGTAAATCAATTAATTGCATTTTTCAGCATCAAGGATCATATATAGCTCACTAGTTTTCTCATTGGATCTGTGTTCTGTAAGTATGTTATTCAGGCAGATGATCAATTTCAAACGAGTGAAATTCCTTAAATAAGATCTTGACATTACCAATTACCTTGTGTGGACTTATGCCTATAATTACCTAAATAAATTGGAAACTATTTTTGATATTTGAAAGGTAGAGTGTATCACTGGTTATGGTTTAATCTAGGACATAAAATTTTACTTAAAAAAATAAAAGACACTTTGGCCTTTGTTAAATGTCATAGCATTTTTCCAAATTTACAAAACAATTATTTATGAAAATTAACTAAATCACTGAAGCCCTGAATGTTACCCTTTTCTTTGTCAATTTGAAAATTTTTAAAGGGTTAAAATTTGTGAGCAAAACGTCTTACAGAATAGTTGAATTTTTGAAGATTTAAAATTATTATTTATATTATAAACCTGGACACCTGAACAAAGTTAAAACTGATTGCAAGACAATGGTACATTTACGAAAAAAAAAACCAAAAAATATTTGAGAATATTGAATGATTATTAAACCCCAGAGAACAAAACATTTGGGGTTTAAAGAAGATAATTAAGCTTAGACGGTGTATGAAAAAGAGGGAAGCATTCTTTTCACACATGCAAGAATTCAGCTGTCCATCAGCGGATAATTTACTTATTTCTTTCAATACAAGATGAAGCATGTGAAATGTGCATCAGATTTTGCTGTACTGTAAACCCATCCGTCTTTATCAAGTTCTTAAGAAAGAAATAATAGAAACAGAGCTTTGAAGCTTCAGTACAATATGATTTGAGATATGGAAAGAAGACAAACTACCAGCCTATGGCTTACTTAAGATGGCCATAAAAAGAACTTTTAATACAGTAAGCAAAATAAAGATATTATACACCTGACATGAGAACAAACACAGGACTTTTATTATTTCTTCCTTTCTTTTCCTGTTTAAAAAGTCCTTTAAAAAAAAAAGATACTTGTTGTTTAGAATTCTACTCACACATCATTCATGATATTTTCATTTTGACATCAGTTGGAATCTTTTAAAGAATGATAGTAAAGCCAGGCAAACAAAATAACTTTTGGTTGGAAAATCAGTTACAACAAATTTCTAGCCACTCTTAAGGTAACCTTGGTCTTCTATGCTGCTATTCCTTTGCTAGTTATTATTTCTGATTTCTGGAATATTTGGAATCCTGGAATGAAAATCCAATTTTTTTCCTTTTTCTCTTCCTTAAAGTTTAATTTCAAATGTTTCCTGTCCTAATAATTCTCCCTAATCTCTCCTTAGGGAAGCCTCTGCATTTGAGTGTATTCAGCACTTCATATTCATTTTAGAATTATTTGTTCATGCCTTTGTATCACTTCACTTGACTCAGGGTTAGAAGTTCTGATCACATTTGCATTTTAGTATCTCAGACACGCTAGGCCCTAGCCTCTGTTTACTGAATGAAACAATTTCTCAAATTCATGTTACCAAACTCAGGTTTGGCTGCTCAATGTTGAAAGCCAATACTTGAGAGACAAGTGCTAGTAAGGAAAAAAAAGTTTGCTTTATTCAGGAGGCCAGCAACCTGGGGAGAAGGTAGACTCATGTCCCAGAACCAACTCCCAAGATTCTGCTCAGCCATAAAAGTTTTCAAAGGGAAAAAGGGGAAGTGATCTCAGTTAATCATTGTGGTAAGGGGTCATATTCTTTCCTATCTACCACTGCATGCAGGTTTGTTGATTCCTTGTGATCTCTCTTTAGATTATATCATGTTCACACAGTTTGCTCATGAGATTACTGAAGGGGAATCTGGGGAAATGATCTAGTCATCTGTTAATTACTTATTCTTCATTTCTACTTCTTTAATCTAAGGAAAGAATCAACAGGTTAAGCAAGACTTTGTGTGATCATAAGATTTGAAAGGAGTGCTTGGGTCAGAGATGAATAGAGCATGGAGAAGCACCTGGTGTAAAACTTAAGTTAAAGATAGCTTTGCTAAAGTGATAAGAAAAAAGATGTCCTGCAGATAACTGCTTCCTGCAAAGAGCTGCCTGCAAAGATTTGCTTACAAATCCCCACTGTCAGAAATCATTCCATTTCTATGGGATTATGGGTGAAGGTTTGTCTTCTGTAACTTCTTCATGCTGACATATTCTTAGAGTGAAAGATGTCGACATGGGTCTGTAGCAACTCTTTGCTGACAATTTAGTTGCCCTATTACATGTATGGGCAGAACAAGCCACAATTATTTTGATGCCCACAAAGATACAAATTATTATAAGCAATAGTGTCAATCCCATTCCCTTGAGGCAAGTTCTTGGAACTGTGCTAGCCATAAATTCAGTACTGCTCAAGATGGAGCAGCTTATGGCATGGCTACTGTCTGGTCAGCATGCAGTTAGCTTTTTCCCTCTGGTGGCGGTTATAGTAACTGTAAAACAACTCAGGAATGTGCATCAGACACTGAAAGATTCTGTGACTCTATTGCCCTAATTATTAACTCTTTGAACCTGCTCTTTTTTTTTTTTTTTTTTTTTTTTTTTTTTGGTTTTTTTTTTTTTGCGGTACACGGGCCTCTCACCGTTGTGGCCTCTCCCGTTGCAGAGCACAGGCTCCGGACGCGCAGGCTCAGCAGCCATGGCTCACAGGCCCAGCCACTCCGCGGCATGTGGGATCTTCCCGGACCGGGGCACGAACCCATGTCCCCTGCATCGGCAGGCGGACTCTCAACCACTGCACCACCAGGGAAACCCTGCTCTTTCTTTGAATCAGAGGAGGACTGGGAGAATTCAGCTACAAACAAGAGGCATGGGTCATGGAGGGACTTTCATACTTGGGAGGGCCCCACAGGATTCTGCTCAGTTTCATTCAGAATAGTTTAGCAGTAATTCAAATAATCTAAAATAAATTATGCCCTAGAAAGACTGAATTTTTAGTTTTAATTTTTAAAATGTGTCTTAGTAATTTTATAGTAGATAATAAAGCAGTAAAATAGTAGTTCTCAAATCTCTTGGTCTCAAAAAAGCTTTACATTCTTAAAATTAATTGACAATTCCAAAGCCTTTTGTTTATATGAGTTATGTCTATTTGTATTTACCATATGAGAAATTAAGACTGAGAGGTCATTAAAACACAAGAAAAACAAAACCCACTCTTTAGAATGATGATGTCATCACATAACACGTGGTCTCTGAGGAGCTCCACTCTATGCTCATGAAAGAATGTGGATGAAAAAAACAATAATTTAGGATTATTATGAAAGTGATTTAGCTTTCTGGAACTTCACAATATGGCTTTAGAAATCCCTTAGGGTCCCCAGATCATGTTTTGAAAATTACTGCAATAGGCGATTAAAGCTAATAGATAATATCTAATATTTTTATATTTCTTTATAGTTTCACAGTGCTCTTGTATGCATTATCTCATGTGGTACTCATAACAACTCAGAAAACATGTATATATATATAAACTGGGAAATCAAGGCTTTGGCTAAACAACTTCCCAAAGACACACTATAAGGATCATAACCAAATTTTAAATGAAGGTTACTGGCTCCAATTCTTTATCCTTCATATAACATTAAAGAAAACCTTTCACTATGATCTTGGGGAGGGTTTTAGGATATTAATGAGCAGGGTATTTTTCGTTGTTGTTAAATTTATTCTCAGTCTCCCTCATTTTATTCTTTGGGTTATAACTCAATGCTGCCTTTCTTTCTTTCTTTCTTCCTTTCTTTCTTTTAACATTTTCTTACTTTTTGACACTACAACATGCTCCAGGTTCATCCTTAATTTTGTGTGCCATAAGCACTAGTATCAGCCATTTCTCCAATGTGCTCTGGGTTTTTGATTGGATAATAATGTTTAGAAACCAAGATCCAGGTACCAGGTGCATTTGTTTCTACTGAATGATCACCGGTTCTAGGCTTCTGGAGCAGACAGAGCTGTCTGTATCCATATATATATATGATCATGGTGCCTGATTGTATATGGTGGTAGGTTTCCAGGCTAACCTACACAAACATAATAAGCCCTGGTGCAGGATTTAGGACCAACCTCCGTGTTCAAAAGCCTAATTAATAATACTATCATTTTCATTGAGTTTTATTACCTTTAGCAGTATAATTGCTACTATTAAATAAAATTTTCATTTTAGAAAGTGCTTACACATACATCATATTGTTCCCTTTCCAGGAAAGTTTTGATGGCAAGATGGTTGAAAACATTCCTGGTGAGCTGATAAATGTGTGATTCATGCTCACAAAGCTAGTTTATATTACCTTGGCTTTTTGAAAAAAAGAAGTTTTGGTTCTTGTTATCCATGATCACTCTGAAGGATGAACATTAGATCTGAGAATATTCTTGGATCTTCAACTCAGGAGAAGGAAGATCCTGGTGAGCATTGGAGCTCGTCCTATGAAATATCTAAATCCCCTCATTAGTAGTCATTGAACACAATAAGCAGCACTTCTGAGCACAGACATTAAAGCAAAAGACTTTGCTCAAAATTCTCATCTCTTTGCAAATCACAATGAATATCAATGATGAAAAAAATATAGCATAATAAATTGCAAACAGGCCTCAAAAATCATCTGGTTTGTCTCTGTCACTTTACAAATGAGGAACATGAAGTTCCTCATTTGTTTGTCTGTGGGCTGGGAATACATCCTGTGTTTCCTGCCTTCTTGGGTAATTGTAGATATTTAAATCAGACTCTATAAACAGGATTTTCCTCAAGTGTCTCTTCCAGTTTATCACTCACAAAATAGTAATATTCTTATAGGATAGGGATTCCATTAGATGTCTCCACGTCATTGTCAGGCTGCTTGGAAAATATACAAGATAATGCATATGATAGGGAAGCCAGAGGCCCTGATGGATTAACATATGTGGAACAAATTTCAGTTTATTTCAATAGCACAGAAAGTGGTGTTTGTAAATATCCTGGTATAATTTTGGTGTGATTCAATTAATTTTAGGTGTGTATATATAAGCATAGATGATCTAAGTTTTTATACTCAAGTATTTATTTAAGAGTAAAATGAGAGTTACAGAAGTTTTTATAAGAATGTGCCAAAGAGGAAAGAGAGAACCAAGGGACAGAGTAATTCATGGAGAAACATATGGGCACAAACAAATAACTCTCCAGAGACAAAAAGGATTTAAAGGAAGAAAGAAATATGTCCACAAAATAAATTTGATTTTTGTCACTTCTGCTGAACAGTCAAGAATTTAGTGATGGGGAGTCACAAGCTGAAAAACCATTTAAGCAGCCAGAAATAATAGCATAGGTCATCAAATCTTGAAAGTCCATACCTGACTTTGACCAAAGCACAAATACCCAGGAGAACAGCTGTATATGTTCAGGGGAGACCTGAACCTTCTGGAAAAATTTAATGGACAAATACCAAATTCTGCAAGTAGGTGAGGTGAATTGGAAACAGAGATGGAAGTTGCCCAGAAATTGCCAATGACCACACAATAAGTAAATGTGTTATGTAATATTTTGGGTTAATTAAATATCTTAATGTAGGTTTATGGTAAGAATACTTATACCATATTGAAGCTCTTTAGGAGTCTTGTAAAATATTTATACACTGCTAACAATATCCCAGGAAAATAATAACCTGATAGAATTCATGAAAATGTTAATTGAAGTATGTGTTACAAGAATAAACAACTTTTCTTGGTGTCTTATCATTTAATTTTCTGAATCTTGCAACATTTTTATTTAGAATTGACTATATGCTTATCACTCTCCTAGGTGCTGTAAGAGAAAAATAGGACACAAATGAGTATATAAGAGTAAAATTATGCAATTATGAAAAAAAACTGTGAGTCCTGAATTAGTGCTTATCTACTAACTTAGGAGAAAAATCTAACACAAAACAAGAAAAAAACAGTGAAATGCTAAACTGAGTACAGGGAATTAAGGGATTAGCATGGCCTGGAATAGAGGAAAATGTTTCATAGCAGTAGAAGTGGGTCTTATAAATTTATTTATTTTTTATTTATTTATTTTTGGCTGCATTGGGACTTCATTGCTGTGTGTAGGCTTTTGCTAGTTGCAGCAAGCGGGGGCTACTCTTCGTTGCAGTGCATGGGCTTCTCATTGCGGTGGCTTCTCTTATTGTGGAACATGGGTTCTAGGTGTACGGGCTCAGTAGTTGTGGTGCACGGACTTAGCTGTTCCACGGCATGTGGGATATTCCTGGACCAGGGATCGAACCTGTGTGCCCTGCATTGGCAGGCAGATTCTCAACCACTGTGCCACCAGGGAAATCCTAGAAGTGGGTCTTGAAGGGTAAATCAGTTTTGAATAGATGAAAATTGTTGATGTACTTTAGGTTAGGAAAAGATCACGGAGACAAATAATAGCATGACCTATATGTATGGAAAGTGAAGGAAGAGGATGGGGGTTATAAGGGAAATGCTTTATCTAGATTATCATGAACATATTGGAGAGCAATTGTAGTGATTAATCTTATTTGTCAACTTGACTGGCCCACAGGATTCCAAGATTACTTGTTAAACATTATTTCTGAGTGTGTCTCTGAGAATGTTTCTGGAAGAGATTAGCATTTGAATTGGTGGACTGAGTAAAGTAGATTGTCCTCTCCAATGTGTACTGGCATCATCCAATCCATCAAAGACCAGAATATAACAAAATACAAATGAAAGTTGAATGTACTCTCTCCCTGACTGCTTAAGCTGTGACATCAATATTTTGCCTTCAGTGCTTTTGGCTTCCAGGCCTTCAGACCCAGACTGGAATCTACACAAAGGCTATCTGGCTCTCAGGACTTTGAAGAACACCACCAGCTTCCTGAGAGCAGAAGGTGAGATTTCTCAGTCTCCATAGCTGTGTGAGCCAGTATAATATAATAAATCTCTTTCTAGTTAGAGAAAGAGATTATAGAGCTGGAATTAAGATGTAGATTCATATGTATATATAGATATTCTATTGCTTCTGTTTCTCTGGAGAGCCCTGACTAATACAGCAATGGAAGATCATGCTACCTGGGTGATATGAGACCAGATTATTCAAAGTTCTGAGATTGGGCTGGATACTAAGAAAAATAGGAAGTCATTTATGCCAGGGATAGACATGAAGGAAACATCGTGTAAAGAAGATATTTACAGAAGGAAATACAGAATAAAGTGAAAAAAGAAGATGATATAATAAGCTGTTTAAAGTAATACAAGCAGAATTTTATGAGTATCTACACTAAGACATCAATACCAAGAATGTATGAATGTATGACTGATGTTTTGAAAGAAGAAATCATGTTTTGGTGTCAAACTTTATATAAGGAATAAAATAGAAAGATTCATTATAGGTAATGTTTTTAAGCTTGAGATACTCAAGAAAAGTAGTGAATGACTATTAGAAATAGTTTGAAATAGTTGGTTAACTGCAGTTTGTGAAGGAAGATGAGTTAGATCTGAGTTGAACTGAGCTTGAGTGAGAATGTTGTGATGGAGAAAATATTCTTTGTTCACCAAATCCCATTTGATTTTTATTTTGTGCTCACATGAAGACAACATTTATGAGTCTTAAAGTAGGTTGATATCATGTGACTAGGTTCTGGCCAATGGAATGTTGTAGGAAGAAATGTATGCCACTTCCACATCTATGTCTACTCTGGATGTCATATTTTATAAAGGAAAAGATCAGGATCCTTGAGTCATTGTTTAGAAGAGAGCAATCTGCCCTACATTTGGTGTGACATGAGTAGCAATAAAACTCTTTTTCTATTGTCACTAATCTTCAAGGCTTATTTATTGTGCAACAGAGTCTCTCCTGTCCTGGTTAGTACAGATGTGTCATCTAAGCAGACATACTTTATAGAGTTTTGGAATGTAAATAACTTGATTCATATTTTAGAATTTAGATTTGGAATTCACCTTACTGTTAGTAATAGTTGAAGAAACAATAGTGGATATCTTTCTGAGGGAGTGAATAGGCAGAAATAAAGGCATGAAGGATGGGACATGGGTGGAAATTAACAGATATTACTATTAAGTAATAATAAAATAAATATTCAGAGAAGATGACAAAACAAAAATTGTCAGATAGAAGGTTTAAAGAAACAATGCAAAAGCATCTAGTGTTTTAAAAGATATTGAGGATAATGAAGATCAGGAAAGAACATTGGATTTTTCCAAAGAATAGTTTTTGAGATATTTAAGATAATAATTTCAGTATAGTGTTGGGTTCTTAAGTCACACTAATGAAAATCAGTAAGGAAAAGGAGAAAGAGAGTTTGTGTATAGTAGGGTAGGGAAATCTGAAAGTTTTGTCTATCCAAATCCTCTAAAAAATACCTGAATGTCCTAATTTATTATTATTTTTATACTCAATTTATTAAAATATCTGAACAGAAAGGAACCTATGTATAAAATAATTCTAAGAGACAAACTTAAGCCAAGATCTTCTTTTAATCACTTTGAGACTTCCTGGTTTATATTGACCTTCTAACTATAGCTCTCTTCCTGTCAAATTTCTTTAGAGCACACACTACCTGAAAATAACTTACTTGCCTTCTAGTCATTGTATTCTCATTTATCCAAGAGCAGGTTGGTGATTTTTTTCTTTTTCATCTTTCAATTCCATCAATGTATAAAGACATCCTATCCTATGCTGGATGCAGCTAAAATTTCAATCATTTTAGTCCCAGACTTTGCCACATCTGAGATGTCATTGAGGGATTTGCTATAATCATGTCTTTGTTCTTATCATTCTTGGGAAAATCACATTTCCAGAACTTTGGCCAGCTCTTCAACCCTGTCATAGTCCCTACACTGAATTATCTTCCTCTTCCTTGTTTTGTTTTACATAATACTTCCATCTCACACATCTGAGAAAAGGTTGAAAGCCTATTGCATAGATAGTAGTTTCCAACAAAACCAAAAGCTGATTTCACCTGGATACTTACTTGATATTTTTGTTGGAATTTTATTGCTGAAGTTCAATTGAATTTTAATGACTGCCTTTAAATTATATTAAGGACTGCCTCTCACAGAGAACTGCCATTAAATTATGTTTATATAATTTTTAATGCCTTACAAAACTACATATGTCTTGGACTTAAATTCATGAAATTCTCACTCCTTCATTTCTAAATGGTCCTTATATGAATTAATAGACCTTGAGAAATGCCAACAGATTAAAATAAAATCATGGTCATTCAGTATTTAAGCAACTTAAATTTCATTTAATCTTACTACTTATTTAAGAATAAATCCACTTCATAAAAAATGTATACAATGCTTCTAATAGGACAGTAGAAGCACTTAGGTAACTTGTTAAAACCTAAACTGCTGTATAAAAACAAGATGATTGTTAATATTATGGATAATAATATGGTTATAATGCAGATACTCAACGGAAAAAAATCTGATTTCAGTTTAGATTCAAATTGGTAAGTAATTTTTTCCACCACAATTTCTCCTCACCACAGCAGTAGGGAAAACACCATGAAACACCATAGTTTAGGACACCATGCACTCCATTTTGACAACAAAGATGGCAAGGCTGCACAGAGAGAGAAGCCTTTTCCAGGTTAACATAAGTGGGAGCAGGTATTTTGCAGAGAGCCTTAGGAGCTACAAAATTCTAATGGAAATTATTTCATAATCACTGTCCTTAAAATGAACCTTGTGCAAATTCATAAGTATAAGGTGAGGATAATAATAATAATAAACATTTATTGAACATTTACTAAACACCAGGAATTGTATGCAGGGCTTTGCATTTATTATCTCAATATCTGCAACAACATTAAGAGGTAGTAATATGAATAAGTATGTCAAAAGAAGAAATGAAAGTATCTGGGACATTTGGCAATGTCTGGAGATATTTTTGGTTGTCATATCTGGAAGGAGAGAGGGAAAGGCTGCCTCTGAGATCTAGTGGGTAGGGACCAAAGATTCTGCTAAACATCCTACAAAGAAGAGAACATAACCAAGCAAAAAATTTTTCAGCCCAAAATGTCAATAATGGAGAACCTGTGAAATCCTGACTTAGACTACAAATGATAATAAACATGTGGAGAGAGAGAGGCCATGTGGAGGACCCTGAGACACCAGACTTAATGGACCTTCTGATTCAGCCTAGGTTTAGGCTAAATGCAGTTGAAAGTGAATTGACAAGAGCTGACACAATTTGGAGCAGAACAACCACCCAGCAGAATCCTGACTAAATTCCCATACTAGAGAATTGTGGAAAAAATACCCTTAAGGCACTAAGTTTGGGGCTGGCTTTTTGTACAGCAATAGACAACAGAAACACTATCCTTTTAGCCATATTTGGATGTATTAATTTATTTGTTGAAATGGGCTTACATTGAAATGTAACTGTACAAACTATGACATATTAATACACTCAAATTAGTAATATCATTAGAGTTTATATAGTACTTTCCTATATTTGGGCTTTCATTCCCAACAAAAAGGTTTGTTTTCTCTATGAAGCGCCAAGCAACCCCATTACTCTGATGAACTTCTTGTTGATTGAAATTTCTAATTCTTTTTCAAATGTGATGTTCCTGACATCTATCTCCCCCATCTTCTATTTGAGAGGTTGAATTTTCAACTCGGGTCCAAGGCCTTACATTTAGTTCTTTTAAATTCCATGTTGCTTTATTCATCATATCATTCCAAACTCTTTTTTTTATTTGAAAATATTTCCTATATCTCTGAGCCTCTTATCATTTGAAAATTTGGTAAGCCTGCCTTCAATTTGGCATAAAAATACTGAAGGGATCAGGGCTGTAGACAACACTCTATCATGCTCTTAAAATATGTGTTTCCTGGGTTGACATTTTGGAATATAGTATGTGGCAGGCACACACACTTTAGAAAATTATGATAAACTGTGAAGTTTTTAGGTGTAGGTGCAGCAGTTTATAGAAATTAAATGTAGTGGTGAAGTTTCTAGAAGATGTTGTCTTCTTTTGAATTGATCCAAAATAAACAAATGATCATGGAATCATTAATATGAGCATGTTAGGATGATGTTGAATTGGTGAAATTACAGGTTTCTACATGCTTTAATAAATTATGATTATTTTGGTAATAACGAAACAATTCCATTTAAAGTTGGGTCACGTTTATAAAGCAGAAACTAACACACCATTGTAAAGCAATTATACCCCAATAAAGCTGTTTAAAAAAAAAAAAAGAAAAAAAATAAAATAAAGTTGGATCACATCATATTCTCTATTAACTCATGTAAATTCACTTCTATTGGTTGGCCAAAAAGTTCAGTCTGGTTTTCTGTAACCTCTTACGGAAAATTCCGACCAAACGTATTGGCCAAACCAATGCTTGCTTGGTCTATAAAGACAAATGAAAGATAAACCATGATTTTATAGCACATGATTCTTTCCACTATTCTGTTCACTGAGTGCACACTTCAACAGTAACTTTGACATGGGAGACAAAGATCTGCTCAGGAGAACCTTAAGCTCAGGTTCTCATGCTTCTGATAGCATAAACTTCTCCCTGAGTGTGATTATAACATTTAAAGATACATAGTTTTACTATAATTTCATTCCTAAATGCAAGACAACTACTCTTTATATTTATTATATAGCTGTTTAACTGAAAAAAAAAAAGTTTCAAGACAGTAGGTGAGATGCTGTATTTAACCTCAATGAGACCCAACATGGATATTTTCTACAGTATTTTCAAGGGTAATTTTGAATATCTTTTTTTAAAATTTTAAGTTACTTTATATTCTGACAGTTAAGCTTGTCACCCCACTGTATGGTGCATTTACTGGTACTATTTTGGTTATTTAATCACCTTGATAGTTATTTATTGATTCAGTCAGTGAACCAGCATTTTAAAATTTTTACTATATGCCCATTCAGGGAAATACAGCCTCAAGGACTTCAGTTTTCTTATATGGAATCCCATGTTGTCCACAAGTTTAATTGGTATGGAGTATAAACAGAAGGATTTATACTCAATTCTGGGGGACACTAATAAGTAAGGGATGACAAACCTTTGTGGTTCTACATGTTTAGGCTGTATTGAACTAAAACATCTTGAAGACATGGCCACTATTGTTATTGCCAGCCTGTCATCTCCTCCTTTTCTTTGTCTTCTTTTACTTATACATCTATAAAGTTCTTAATTATAAATTTAAATATGAAATATTTTAACTACACATAAAAAAATGGGAATGATATGATGGGTACACATACACCTTCTACTTGATTTAACACTTTATCATTTAGCACATTTGCTTCAGAACATATTTTTTAAGGAAATAACGGTGAAAATCATTGGAGTCCCCCTGATTACCCCTTTCTCTGCAGAGATAAACACCTCAAAATCGGTGAATAACCTTTATGTGCATTATTTTTATAAATATTTTTTGCTAAATATGTAGGCATCCCTAATTTATACAGAATGTTTTTGAAAAAATGCAAACGGCATGACACCATTCAGTATTCCATTTCATTTTTGGGCCACTCAACATTGTTTTGTAATTTATCCCTGTTTCATATTTGTTTCACTGATCCATTTTAAGTGCTACATGGAATTTCATTGACTAAAATGGCATAGTTTATATATTTATTCACCTGTTTACTTTATGAGTTGTTGTCAAACCTTCAATATTATGAAGAACTCCAGTGAACATCATTGTACGTGACTCCTTGAGCACATGGGAGAGGTTTCTCCAGAGTACATACTAGATATGTAACAGGTATGCATAGCTTCCACTTGATAGAATGTGTGCTCTTCCACATAACTGTATAAATTTGCATCAGCAACTGGTACATCGTAATTTTATTAACATCACAATTCCATCAACAACAGTGATAGATTATCTCTTACAACATCTCTCCTGCAGTTGGTATTGGTGGATTTTTAATGTGGCCTTATGTGGTGAATGTGAAAGATTATCTACCTCATTGTTGTTTAATTTGCATTTTCACGAGTACTAGTGCTCTTTAGCATATTTTTTAACACCTTTATTGGAGTACAATTTCTCTACAATCGTGTGTTAGTTTCTGCTGTATAACAAAGTAAATCAGTTATATGTATACATATATCCCATATACCCTCCCTCTTGCAACTTCCTCCCACCCTCACTATGCCACCCCTCCAGGTGGTCACAAAGCACCGATCTGATCTACCTGTGTTATGCGGTTGCTTCCCACTAGCTATCTATTTTACATTTGGTAGTATATATATGTCCATGCCACTCTCTCACTTTGTCTCAGCTTACCCTTCCCCTTCCCCATGTCCTCAAGTCCATTCTCTAGTATGTCTGAGTCTTTATTCCCATCTTGCCCCTAGGTTCTTCAAGACCTCTTTTTTTTGGTTTGCTTTTTAGATTCCATATATATGAGTTAGCATACGGCATTTGTTTTTCTCTTTCTCACTTACTTCACTCTGTATGACAGAGTCTACCTCCATCCAACTCACTACAAATAACTCAATTTCGTTTCTTTGTATGGTTGAGAAATACCCCATTGTATATATGTGCCACATCTTCTTTATCTATTCATCTGTTGATAGACACCTAGGTTGCTTCCATGTCCTGGCTATTGTAAATAAAGTTGCAATGAATATTGTGGTACATGACTCTTTTTGAATTATGGTTTTCTCAGGGTATATGCACAGTTTTGGGATTGCTGGATTGTATGGTAGTTCTATTTTTAGTTTTTAAAGGAACCTCCATATGATTCTCCATAGTGGCTGTATCAACTTACATTTCCACCAACAGTGCAAGAAGGTTCCCTTTTCTCCACACCCTGTCCAGCATTTATTGTTTGTAGATGTTTTGATGATGACCATTCTGACCAGTGTGAGGTGATACCTCAAGGGAGTTTTGATTTGCATTTCTCTAATGATTAGTGATGTTGAGCATTCTTTCATGTGCTTGTTGGAAATCTGTATATCTTCTTTGGAGAAATGTCTATTTAGATCTTCTGCCAATTTTTGGATTGGGTTGTTTGATTTTTGTTATTGAACTGCATGAGTTGCTTGTAAATTTTGGAGATTAATCCTTTGTCAGTTGCTTCATTTACAAATATTTTCTCCCATTCTGAGAGTTGTCTTTTTGTCTTGTTTATGGTTTCCTTTGCTGTGCAAAAGCTTTTAAGGTTCATTAAGTCTCATTTGTTTATTTTTGTTTTTATTTCCATTTTTCTAGGAGGTGGATCAAAAAGGATCTTGCTGTGATTTATGCCATAGAGTGTTCTGCCTATGTTTTCCTCTAAGAGTTTTATAGTGTCTGGCCTTACATTTAGGTCTTTAATCCATTTTGAGTTTATTTTTGTATATGGTGTTAAGGAGTGTTCTAATTTCATTCTTCACAAGTAGCTGGCCAGTTTTCTCAGCACCACTTATTGAAGAGACAGTCTTTTCTCTATTTTATATTCTTGCCTCCTTTATCAAAGATAAGGTGACCATATGTGCAGGGGTTTATCTCTGGGCTTTCTATCCTGTTCCATTGATCTATATTTCTGTTTTTGTGCCAATACCATACTATCTTGATTCCTGTAGCTTTGTAATATAGTCTGAAATCTGGAAGCCTGATTCTTACAGTTATGTTTTTCTTTCTCAAGGTTGGTTTGAATATTTGGGGTCTTTTGTGTTTCCATACAAATTGTGAAAATTTTTTTTGTTCTTGTTCTGTGAAAAATGCTATTGGTAGTTTGATAGGGATGCATTAAATCTGTAGATTGCTTTGAGTAGTATAGTCATTCTGACAATGTTGATTCTTCCAATCCAAGAACATGGTATATCCCTCCATATGTTTGTATCATTTTTAATTTCTTTCATCAGTGTCTTATAATTTTCTGTACAAAAGTCTTTTGTCTCCTTAGTTAGATTTACTCCTGGATATTATATTCTTTGTGTTGCAACGATAAATGGGAGTGTTTCCTTAATTTCTCTTTCAGATTTTTCATCATTAGTGTATAGGAAATGCAAGAGATGTCTGTGCATTAATGTTGTGTCTTGCTACTTTACCAAATTCACTGATTAGCTCTAGTAGTTTTCTGGTAGCATCTTTAGGATTCTGTACGTATAATATGTCATCTGCAAACAGTGACAGCTTTCCTTCTTCTTTTCTGATATGGATTCATTTTATTTCTTTTTCTTCTCTGATTGCTGTGGCTAAAACTTCCAAAACTATGTTGAATAATAGTGGTGAGAGTGGGCAACCTTGTCTTCTTCCTGATCCTAGTGGAAACGGTTTAAGTTTTTCACCGTTGAGGACGATGTTGGCTGTGGGTTTGTTATATATGGCCTTTATTATGTTGAGGTAATTTCCCACTATGCCTACTTTCTGGAGGGATTTTATCATAAATCGGTGTTGAATTTCGTTGAAAGCTTTCTTTGCATCTATTGAGATGATCATATGGTTTTTCTCCTTTAATTTTTAATAAGGTGGATCACACTGATTTATATGCATATATTGAAGAATCCTTGCATTCCTAGGATAAATCCCACTTGATCATGGTGTATGATCCTGTTAATGTGCTGCTGGATCTCTTTGCTAGTATTTTGTTGAGGATTTTTGCATCTATGTTCATCAGTGATATTGGCCTGTAGTTTTATTTCTTTGTGACATCTTTGCCTGTTTTTGGTATCAGGGTGATGGGGCCTCGTAGAATGACTTTGGGAGTGTTCTTCCATCTGCTATATTTTGGAAGAGTTTGAGGATACGTGTTAGCTCTTCTCTAAACGTTTGATAGAATTCACTTGTGATGCCATCCTGGGCTTTTGTTTGTTGGAATATTTTTTGTTTTGTTTTGTTTTTTGTGATACGCAGGCCTCTCACTGTTGTGGCCTCTCCCATTGTGGAGCACAGGCTCTGGACTCACAGGCTCAGCGGCCATGGTTCACAGGCTTAGCCACTCCATGGCATGTGTGATCTCTCTGGACCACGACATGTACCCATGTCCCCTCCATCGGCAGGCGGATCTCAACCACTGTGCCACCAGGGAAGCTCCTGTTGGAATATTTTTAATCACAATTTCAATTTTATTGCTTGTGATGTGTCTGTTCATATTTTCAATTTCTTCCTGGTTCAGTCTCAGGACATTGTGCATTTCTAAGAATTTGTCCATTTCTTCCAGGTGGTCAATTTTATTGGCATATAGTTGCTTGTAGTAATCTCTCATGATCCATGTATCTCTGTAGTGTCAGTTGTTACTTCTCCTTTTTCATTTCTAATTCTATTGATTTGAGTCTTCCCATTATTTTATTGATGAATCTGCATAATGGTTTATCAAGTTTGCTTATCTTCTCAAAGAACCAGCTTTTAGTTTTATTGATCTTTGCTATTGTTTCCTTCATTTCTTTTTCATTTATTTCTGATATGATCTTTATGATTTCTTTCCTTCTGCTAACTTTAGGGTTGTTTTGTTCTTCATTTTCTAATTGCTTTAGGTGTAAGGTTAGGTTGTTTATTTGAGATGTTTCTTGTTTCTTAAGGTAAGGTTGTATTGCTATAAACTTCCCTCTTAGAACTGCTTTTGCTGCATCCCATAAGTTTTGGGTCATGTGTTTTCATTGTCATTTGTTTCTCAGTATTTTTTTTATTTCCTGTTTGATTTCTTCAGTGATCTCTTCATTATTAAGTAGTGTATTGTTTAGCCTCCATGTGTTTGTATTTTTTACAGGTTTATTCCTGTAATTGATATCTAGTCACATAGCATTGTGGTCGGAAAATATACTTGACAAGATTTCAATTTTCTCAAATTTACCAAGGCTTGATTTGTGACACAAAATATGATCTATCCTGCAGACTGTTCGAAGAGCACTTGAGAAGAAAGTGTATTCTCTTGTTTTTGGATGGGATGTCCTATAAATATCAATTAAGTCCATCTTGTTTAATGTATCATTTAAAGCTTGTGTTTCCTTATTTATTTTCATTTTGGATGATCTGTCCATTGGTGAAAGTGCGGTGTTAAGGTCCCATAGTATGATTGTGTTACTGTCAATTTCCCCTTTTATAGCTGTTAGCATTTGCCTTATGTATTGAGATGCTCCTATGTTGGGTGCATAAATATTTAGAATTGTTATATCTTCTTCGTGGGTTGATTCCTTGGTCATTGTGTATTGTCCTTCTTTGTCTCTTGTAATAGTCTTTAATTTAAAGTCTATTTTGTCTGATATGAGAATTGCTACTCCAGCTTTCTTTTGATTTCCATTTGCATGGAATATATTTTTCCATCCCCTCACTTTCATTCTATATGTGTCCCTAAGTCTGAAGTCGGCCTCTTGTAGACAGCATATATATGGGTCTTGCTTTTGAATCCATTCAGCCAATTTATGTCTTTTGGATGGAGCATTTAATACAATTATTATTAAGGTAATTATCAATATGTATGTTCCTATTACCATTTTCTTAATTGTTTTGGGTTTGTAATTGTACATCTTTTCCTTGTCTTGTGTTTCCTGCCTAGAAAGGTTCCTTTGGCATTTGTTGCAAATATTGTTTTGTGGTGCTGAATTCTCTTATATTTGGTTGCCTCTAAAGGTTTTAATTTCTCCATCAAATCTGAATGTGATCCTTGCTCGGTAATCTTGTAATCTTGTTTGTAGCTTTTTCCCTTTCATCATCACTTTAATTATGTCCTGCCACTCCCTTCTGGCTTGCAGTTTCTGCTGAAAGATCAGCTGTTAACCTTTTGGGGATTCCCTTGTATGTTATTTGTTGTTTTTCCCTTGCTGCTTTTAATATTTTTTTGTTTGTATTTAATTTTTGGTAATTTGATTACTATGTGTCTTGGAGTGTTTCTCATTGGATTTATCCTGTATGGGACTCTCTGTGCTTCCTGGACTTGAGTGACTATTTCCTTTCCCATGTTAGGGAAGTTTTCAACTATAATTTCTTCAAATATTTTGTCAGACTCTTTCTTTTTCTCTTCTTCTTCTGGGAGCCCCATAATTCGAATGTTCATGCATTTAATGTTGTCCCAGAGGTCTCTGAGACTGTCCTCAATTCTTTTCATTCTTTTTTTCTTTATTCTGGTCTGTGGTAGTTATTTCCACTATTTTATCTTCCAGGTCACTTATCCGTTCTTCTGCCTCAGTTATTCTGCTCTTGATTCCTTCTAGAAAAGTTTAATTTCATTTATTGCATTGTTCATCATTGTTTGTTTGCTCTTTAGTTCTTCCAAGTCCTTGTTAAACTTTTCTTGTATTTTCTCTGTAGTGTTTCCAAGATTTTGGATCATCTTTACTATCATTACTCTGAATTCTTTTTCAGGTAGACTGCCTCTTTCCTCTTCATTTGTTTTGTCTGGTGAGTTTTTGCCTTGCTCCTTCATCTGCTGTGTGTTTCTCTGTCTTCTCATTTTGCTTAACCTACTGTGTTAGGGGTCTCCTTTTTACAGGCTGCAGGTTTGCAGTTGCCGTTATTTTTGGTATCTGCTCCCCAGTGGCTAAGGTTTGTTCAATGGGTTGTGTAGGTTTCCTGCTGGAGGGGACTGTTGCCTGTGTTCTGGTGGATGAGGCTGGAACTTGCCTTTCTGGAGGGCAGGACCGCATCTGGTGGTGTGTTTTGGCCTGCCTGTGACTTTATTATGATTTTAGGCTGTCTCTCTGCTAGTGGGTGGTGTTGTGTTCCTGTCTTGCTAGTTCTTTGGAATATGGTGTCCAGCACTGTAGCTTGCTACTCAATAAGTGGAACTGGTCCTTAGCGTTGGGATGGAGATTTCTGGGAGAGCTTTCACCATTTGATATTATGTGGTGCTGGGATGTCTCTGGTGGACCAATGTCCTGAACTTGGCTCTCACACCTCAGAGGCACAGGTCTGACACCAGGCTGGAGCACAAAGACCCTGTCAGCCACATACAACAGTGTGGTTTCAGCAAGGTGTCACTCCTCCCAGAGCCTTCCTCATCTTTCCAATAGCCAAGTGCACATCCACACAGTGCTGGAGTCCTAGCAACTCCAAGTGTCCAATCCCAAACTCATGCTCTTCTCTCCTGAAGTAGTTTACTAAATTCTTGCATGATCGTACCTCCTCATGCCTATTTGATTTCACTTCATCCCTATTTCTGAATCAGTGTTCTTTCCATGCTCATATAGTACACAGGGATATAAGAAATGACATGTCAAAATAATCTCTTTTTTAAAGGAGAAATGAAGGGACATTTATTGAGAGCCAACTGCATGCCAGATTTGGAACTTACATATGTGGGTTCTTTTTGTTGTCAACAATGCTGCAATGTAGAACTTAATATGTACTGTTTATAGAAAAAAGAAATGGAGACAGCTAAGATGGTACTGCTAAGAGCAGGTGAAGCTGAGAATTCAAACCTAGACCTCTGGTTCTAAGCCTAATCCTTTTTTCATTGTCTTAACACTGCCTCCCTAGTGTTTCCCTGACTGAATTAAATCACAATTCAGCTGCTCTTTCATCTTAGCTCTTTTAAGGGTTTTATGTTTACCCAGATTTCAAAATAGTTGTAAGAGTTTCCTGAGTTTTCAAAAAAACATTTATTTCTGAAATATTTAGTCCTTTATTACTTTTAAATGCTGTTAAATTAACTACCAGTTTACTTTGATATTATCATATCACAAGATAATGATCACCAGTGAAAGTTCAAACCAAGTGACAAAGTAGAAAGATAATTACATGGATGTTAATTATGTAGACTAGAGGGTTCCAAGTGCTCTGTCATGTCACTGAAAAAGATTGCTTCATTTAAAATGATAAACCTCTTTCAACTGAACACAATGTTACATCAGGAACGTTATTGCTTGGTGATACACAGATGACATAAATCTTGGCAGCTGTGATGTTTGCTAAAATGGAGACTCCCAGTTCCTGATCACTGGGACTAATTGTGACTGAGATTGAGTCTATAGCTGAGAAAGTCTTCTTAAAGAAGTATCTATAAGTGTGATGCTTTTTTATCTCTCACGTGTATTCCCCATTCACTCATGACTTATCAACAATTTCATTCTTTAGACAAATATTTAATTGCCTGCTATTTTCAAAGTACCGTACCAGGCACTAGTTATGCAATGATGCATAAGGTCTCTGCTTTCAGAAAGTGAAAACTCTACATGAGAGGACAAACACCTGACCATAAGACCATTAATATGAACAACTTGAATAAATTTTATAAGGATTGGGGGTGTCCTGGTGATGCAACAGTTTATGCAGCTTGAAGAATGAAAGAGGTGGAGATGGACCCAGTGGGAACACTAAGCTGGACCGTGAAAAAAGAGAATTACTCAGTCTTGCAAAAAAAAAAAAAAATGGAAAGAGCTTAAAAGGCAGAGGATACAGCATATAAAGGAGATTGGAAGAAAACAGAATGATCTAGAAATAATAATGATAATTATCTGAAGTGATTGAGATTGAAAGTTATAGAAGATAAGTAAAAGAAATAGCTTGATACCAGATCACAATAGTCCTTGAATGCACTAATAAAGGCTGCAGACATTATTATATCGTTTTTAGAAAGCTAGCTTCCTTTCTGATGAGGTGTCCCTGTGATCACAAGCATTTAGACAAATGCTTTAAGCTTACAACAATCACACTGCTCCTGAGCCAGCATCATTTATTAGAAAAAAAAAAAAAAAAGACATAATGTACTCTCCACTTCAATTTTCTTTGGCACTAAAATGGATGGCCTTTTTACAACTATCATAATGCCTGTGCTGAAGGAGCCATTATTATGACAAACATTCATTATTTTAAGGTTACTCTTTCCCCAAAAACATGAGAACAATTTGCTTGCAAAATGGAAAATTCTTGCCCATTGGTCTGTCCTACACCCTTTTTGTCCAGGAAATGCTAATTGGTAAGAGAGAATGACTGGGGACATAAGTAATGTGATTTATCATTTTTCTTATCATCCTGTCTGAGGAATCTGTGCCACACAACAGAAAGGGCCAGGATAAGAGCAGTTGACCAGGGTTCTAACTTAAGCTTTGTTACCAAATAATTGTCAATTTAAGTAATCTACTTCCACTCCCCCAGCTTAAATCCCCTCATCTTTTAGATAGATCTTGACTCAATTTTCTCCCAAAACTAAAAATTTCATGTGCAATCTTGATATTAAATCAGATAATAGTTAAAAAAATAAAAGTATGGGTTTGTTCAAATTTCCTGGTATGTTATTTACAATGCCACCAGTTCTCATTACTTATTTAAATATAACAGCTGCATTCTGCTTGTATTATCAGTCAAATTGAAGACACTCTTTCAATTTGAACATTTCCAACACTTGGACCATAATAAACTGTGATCTGCTCATTTAAATTTAATAGAAGTATTGTAGATGAGCTGTCAGTCCAAACCAAAAGAACAAAATATATATCATGCTCAGACATTCCTTCTTAATAAGATTTTAATTCCAATTTCCAGTTAGTCCACTGAGTGTTAACTATGGTGAAGACAGGTTGCTCTGTGAAAGAAGACACCAAACACAGTAAGTTAAAGTAAATAAGAAGACAGAGAAATATGTAGCAGTTGAAGGGGCAAGGTAAAAACCCACCAGACCAAGCAAATGAAGAATAAAAAGGTAGTCTGCCTGAAAAAGAATTAAGAGTGATGGTAATAAAGATAATCCACAATCTTGGAAATAGAATGGAGATTAAACAAGACATGTTTAACAAGAAAATAGAAGAACTAAAGAGCAAACAAACAATGATGAACAACACAATAAATGAAATTAAAACTTCTCTAGAAGGAATCAAGAGCAGAATAACTGAGGCAGAAAAACGGATAAGTGACCTGGAAGATAAAATAGTGGAAATAACTACCACAGACCAGAATAAAGAAAAAAAGAATGAAAAGAATTGAGGACAGTCTCAGAGACCTCTGGGACAATATTAAATGCACCAGCTGTCAAATTATAGGGGTCCCAGAATAGGAAGAGAAAGAGAAAGGGACTGAGAAAATATTTGAAGACATTATAGTTGAAAACCTCCCTGATATGGGAAAAGAAAGAGTCAATCAAGTTCAAGAAGCACAGAAAGTCCCATACAGTATAAATCCAAGGAGAAACACACCAAGACACATATTATCTAAAATTAAATACAAAGAAAAAAGTATCAAAAGCAGCAAGAGAAAAGCAGCAAATAACATACAGGAAATCCCCAAAAGGTTAACAGCAGATCTTTCAGCAGAAACTCAGCAAGCCAGAAGGGAGTGGCAGGACATAATTAGATGATGGAAGGGAAAAAGCTACAAAGAAGATTACTCTACCCAGCAAGGATTTCATTCAGACTTGATGGAGAAATTAAAGCTTTTAGAGACAAGCAAAATCTAAGAGAATTCAGCACCACCAAACCAGCTTTACAACAAATGCTAAAGGAACTTCTCTAGGCAGGAAACACAGCAGAAGGAAAAGATGTACAATAACAAACCCAAAACAATTAAGAAAATGGTAATAGAAACATACGTATAGATAACTACCTTAAATGTTAATGGATTAAATACTGCAACCAAAATACATAGATTGGCTGAGTGGATACAACAACAAGACCTGTATATATACTGTCTACAACAGACCCACTTCAGACCTAGGGACACATACAGACTGAAAGTGAGGGCATGGAAAATGATATTCCATGATATTCCATGGATATTCCAATGATTTCCATGCAAATGGAAATCAAAAGAAAGCTGTAGTAGCAATTCTCATATCAGACAAAATAGACTTTAAAATAAAGACTATTACAAGAGACAATGAAGGACACTAAATAATGATTAAGGGATCAATCCATGAAGAAGATATAACAATTCTAAATATTTATACAACAAAATTGTAGCACCTTGACACATGATGCAAATGCTAACAACCATAACAGGGAAAATTGACAGTCACACAATAATAGTAGGGAAAAATAACACCCCACTGTCACCAATGGACAGATCTTCCAAAATGAAAATAAATATGGAAACACAAGCTTTAAATGATACATTAAACAAGATGGACTTAATTGATATTTATAGGACATTTCATCCAAAAACAACAGAATACATACTCTCTAAGATAGATCATATATTGGGTCACAAATCAAGCCTTGGTAAATTTAAGAAAATTGAAATCATATCAAGTATCTTTTCCAACCACAGTGCTATGAGATTAGATATCAATTACAGGGAAAAAAGCTGTAAAATATACTAACACATGGAGGCTAATCATTACGTTATTAAATAACTAAGAGAGCACTGAAGAAATCAAAGAGGAAAACAAAAAAATACCTAGATACAAATGAAAATGAAAACACAACAGCCCAAAACCTATGGGATGCAGCAAAAGCAGTTCTAAGAGGGAAGTTTACAGCAATACAATCCTATCTCAAGGAACAAGATACATCTCAAATAAACAACCCAACATTACACGTAAAGCAAGTAGAGAAAGAGGAACAAAGAAACCACAAATTTAGCAGAAGGAAAGAAATCATAAAGACCAGATCAGAAAGGAATGAAAAAGATATGAATGATCAACGGGAGAGGCCACAACAGTGACAGGCCCGAGTACCACAAAAAAAATAATAATAATAAATAAATAAATAAATAAATAAATAAAAGTAAAAAATAAAATATATATGAAGGAAAGAATAACAAAGATCAGTAAAACTAAAACCTGGTTCTTTAAGAATATAAACAAAATTGATAAACCATTAGCCAGACTCATCAAGAAAAAAAGGAAGAATCAAGAAAACAGAATTAGGGGCTTCCCTGGTGGTGCAGTGGTTGCGAGTCCACCTGCCAATGCAGGGGACGCAAGTTCATGCCCCAGTCTGGGAAGATCCCACATGCTGCAGAGCAGCTGGGCCCGTGAGCCATGGCTGCTGAGCCTGTGCGTCTGGAGCCTGTGCTCCACAATGGGAGAGGCCACAACAGTGACAGGCCTGTGTACAGCAAAAAAAAAAAAAGAAAAAAAAAGAAAACAGAATTAGAAATGAAAAAGGAGAAGTAACAACTGACACA
>NW_020174266.1:1099518-1116353 GCF_003031525.2 Neophocaena asiaeorientalis asiaeorientalis | reverse complement strand
CCTATCTCAAGGAACAAGATACATCTCAAATAAACAACCCAACATTACACGTAAAGCAAGTAGAGAAAGAGGAACAAAGAAACCACAAATTTAGCAGAAGGAAAGAAATCATAAAGACCAGATCAGAAAGGAATGAAAAAGATATGAATGAAAGGGCTTCCCTGGTGGCGGAGTGGTTGAGAGTCCGCCTGCCAGTACAGGGGACACGGGCTCATGCCCTGGTCTTAAAAAAAAAGAAAACAGAATTAGAAATGAAAAAGGAGAAGTAACAACTGACACAGCAGAAATACAAAGGATCATGAGAGATTACTACAAGAAACTATATACCAATAAAATTGGCAACCTGGAATAAAAGGACAAATTCTTAGAAAAGCGCAACCTTCTGAGCCTGAAACGGGAAGAAATAGAAAATATAAACAGAACAGTCACAAGCACTTAAATTGAAACTGTGATTTAAATTATTCCAACAAACAAAAGCCCAGGACCAGATGGATTCTCAGGCAAATTTTATCAAACATTTAGAAAAGAGCTAACACCTATCCTTATCAAACTCTTCCAAAATAAAGCAGAGAAAAGAACACTACTACTAATTCTAAGAGGCCACCATCACCCTGATACCAAAACCAGACAAAGATGTCACAAAGAAAGAAAACTAGAGGCCAATATCACTGATGAACATAGATGCAAAAATCCTCAACAAAATACTAGCAAACAGAATGCAACAGCATATTAAAAGGATCATACACCATGATCAAGTGAGGTTTGTCCAGGAATGCAAACATTCCACAATATAGGCAAATAAATCAATCTGATAAATCATATTAACAACTTGAAGGAGAAAAAACATATGATCATCTCAATAGATGCACGGAAAGCTTTTGACAAAATTCAACACCATTTATGACAAATACCCTCCAGAAAGTAGGCATAGAGGGAACTTACCTCAACAAAATAAAGGCCATATATGACAAACCCACAGCCAACATCGTTCTAAATGGTGAAAAACTGAAACCATTTCCACTAAGATCAGTAACAAGAAATGTTGTCCACTCTCACTGTTATTATTCAACATAGCTTTGGAAGTTTTAGCCACAACAGTCAGAGAAGAAAAAGAAATAGAAGGAATCCAAATCAGTAAAGAAGAATTAAAACTCTCACTATTTGCAGATGACATGGTACTGTACATAGAGAATCCTAAATATTTTACCAGAAAGCTACTAGAACTACTCAATGAACTTGGTAAGGTACAAAGATACAAAATTAATGGACAGAAATCTCTTGCATTCCTATACACTAATGATGAAAAATCTTAAAGAGAAATTAAGGAAATACTCCCATTTACAATTGCAACAAAAAGAATAAAATACCTCGGAATAAACCTACCTAAGGAGACAAAATACCTGAATGCAGAAAACTGTAAGACACTGATGAAAGTAATTAAAGATGATACAAACATATGGAGAGATATACCATGTTCTTGGATTGGAATAATCAACATTGTCAGAATGACTATACTACTCAAAGCAATCTACAGATTTAGTGCATCCCTATCAAACTACCAGTGGCATTTTTCACAGAACAAGAACAAAAAATTTCACAATTTGCATGGAAACACAAAAGACCCCGAATATTCAAAGCAACCTTGAGAAAGAAAAACAGAACTGCAAGAATCAGGCTTCCAGACTTCAGACTATACTACAAAGCTACAGGAATCAAGACAGTATGGTACTGACACTGAAACAGAAATATAGATCAATGAAACAGGATAGAAAGCCCAGAGATAAACCCATGCACATATGGTCACCTTATCTTTGATAAAGGAGGCAAGAATATAAAATAGAGAAAAGACTGTCTCT
The DNA here is from genome assembly GCF_003031525.2 of Neophocaena asiaeorientalis asiaeorientalis. NCBI lineage: Eukaryota > Metazoa > Chordata > Mammalia > Artiodactyla > Phocoenidae > Neophocaena > Neophocaena asiaeorientalis. The sequence continues at coordinate 1,114,497 of NW_020174266.1, read as the reverse complement.
TTAATAAGTGGTGCTGGGAAAATTGGCCAGCTACTTGTAAAGAATGAAATTTGAACACTCCCTAACACCATATACAAAAATAAACTCGAAATAGATTAAAGACCTAAATTTAAGGCCAGACACTATAAAACTCTTAGAGGAAAACATAGGCAGAACACTCTATGACATAAATCACAGCAAGATCCTTTTTGATCCACCTCCTAGAAAAATGGAAATAAAAACAAAAATAAACAAATGAGACTTAATGAACCTTAAAAGCTTTTGCACAGCAAAGGAAACCATAAACAAGACAAAAAGACAGCCCCCAGAATGGGAGAAAATATTTGTAAATGAAGCAATTGACAAAGGATTAATCTCCAAAATTTACAAGCAGCTCATGCAGCTCAATATCAAAAAAAAACAAACAACCCAATCGAAAAACGGGCAGAAGATATAAATAGACATTTCTCCGAAGAAGACATACAGATTTCCAACAAGCACATGAAAGGATGTTCAACATCACTAATCATTAGAGAAATGCAAATCAAAACTCCCTTGAGGTATCACCTCACACTGGTCAGAATGGTCATCATCAAAATATGTACAAACAGTAAATGTTGGACAGGGTGTGGAGAAAAGAGAACCCTCTTGCATTGTTGGTGGGAATGTAAATTGATACAGCCACTATGGAGAATCATATGGAGGTCCTTTAAAAACTAAAAATAGAACTACCATACAATCCAGCAATCCCAGAACTGTGCATATACCCTGAGAAAACCATAATTCAAAAAGAGTCATGTACCACAATATTCATTGCAGCTCTATTTACAATAGCCAGGACATGGAAGCAACCTAACTGTTCATCAACAGATGAATGGATAAAGAATATGTGGCACATATATACAATGGAATATTACTCATCCATAAAAAGAAATGAAATTGAGTTATTTGTACTGAGGTGGATGGACCTAGAGTCTGTCATATAGAGTGAAGCAATTCAGAAAGAGAAAAACAAGCACCGTATAGTAACACATATATGTGATACCTGAAAAAGAAAAAAAGGTATCTGAAGCACCTAGGGGCAGGATAGAAATAAAGATGGAGATGTAGAGAATGGGCTTGAGGACACATGGAGAGGGAATGGTAATCTGGGACGAAGTGAGAGAGTGGCATTGACATATATACACTACAAATTGTAAAATAGACTGCTAGTGGGAAGCAGCTGCATAGCACAGAGAGGTCAGGTCGTAGCTTTGTGACCATCTAGAGGGGGAGGATATGGAGGGTGAGAGGGAAACGGTGGAAGGAAGGTATATGGGGATATATCTATATGTATAGCTGATTCACTTTGTTATACAGCAGCAATTAACACAAGGATGTAAAGCAATTATACTCCAATAAAGTTGTTAAAAGAAAAAATAATCATAAAATAGTGTAATCATGCAATAGATGCACTGAATTCAATTTCAATTCATTTTCACTCCATCAGCACTTTTAGACTTCCTGGTGTATGCTAGACTCTGTGGGAAGTCTTGACAACCACTTTACAGTAGCACAAGACAACATTTCTGACCTCAAAGAGGCTACTGTCTAGTTTGGGGTTACAAAACAAACCTACACGAGAAAAATAATGAGCCCAAGGCATTCTATAATGGTGCACAAGCTTTCAAGGTAATAAAGGGTATCAAGGAATAGAGTTTTCTTGGAATGCTTCAGCTGAAAGTGGTCGCACCTTTTTAAAAATCTTTCTAATAGCAGTCAACGTTACTTTTATTTTTGTCAACATTCACACTAAAGCTAAAATTAGTTTTGCAATGCAGTGTAAAGGACAAGCACTGGATTTTGAATCCTGCATCTTTGTTTTAGATATGGCTCTTCATGTTCATGTTGAGTGGCTTTAGGATTTTCCTTTCATTGTATTCTGCCTTAACTACTCAATCGTCTTCATAACTATCGTCCCTGCATTCTCCTTGTCTCCTACAAGCTATTTTTCCAAATAGGAGCCAAGGTTGTGCTTTAAAATTCAGTTATCTCTTTGATTAAAACCAGCCAATGGAATCCTATTGCCTTGGGAATTCCTTGGTGGTCCAGTAGTTAGGACTCTAAGATGCTGCAAGCCTCATGGTGATAGTTATTTCTAAATAATCACGTACCCTGAGACTCCCCTCTCTCATCTTGCCTTTAAACATGCTTTGTTGGAACCTTTTGGGGAGTTCAAAGATTTGGAGGGGCATGAGTCACTCATTCTCCTTGCATGGCCCTGCAATAAACTTTTCTCTGTTCCAGACTCCAATGTTTTGCTTTGTTTGACCTCACTGTGTGTCAGTCCCACGAATTTGCATTCTGTAACAGTTACTCTCCAGGCTTGTAGGAATAGGTGTAAAAGACAGCTGAATTCCTTTTTCCTATCTCCTAGGTTTCAACCTCTGTTTTCTAGATTTTGATTTTGATTATATTTTTTTCTTTAGGATTTATTTTCCTGTTTTTCATAAAGCATTTTTTCCAGTTTATTTCTTAGGTTAAAAAGACAGTACTATGGCAGAGAGATTGTTCATGACATCCCTCAACTTTTTTTTTTAAGTTTATTTTTTGTTTGTTTTGTTTCGTTTTCTTCCAGTTCTATTGAGATACAATTGATAAACAGCACTGTTTAAGTATAAGATGTGCAGCATAATAATTTGACTTATATGCCTCATGAAGTGATTATCACAGTAAGTTTAGTGAACATCCATCATCTCCTATAGATACAAATTTTTTTTAAGTTAAAAATCTATTTTGCTGTAATTTGTGTCACAGAATGTTCTGCATCTGTTCTCGTCTAGGAACTTTATGATTTCAGGTCTTTTACATTTAGGTCTTTAAACAATTTGGGGTTTATTTTTTGTATATAGTGTGAGGAAATGTTGAAATCTCATTTTATATGTGATTGTCTAGTTCCCCCAGCACCACTTGTTGAAGCGACTATCTTTTCTCCATTGTATATTCCTGCCTCCCTTGTCATAGATTAATTGACCATAGGTAGGTGGATTTATTTCTGGGTTCTTTATTCTGTTTCACTGATATACATTTCTGTTTTGTGCCCATATTATGCTGTTGAATTACTGTAGCTTTGTAGTATAGTCTGAAGTCTGGGATGGTTATACCTCCAGCTTTTTTCTTTTTTTCTCAGAATTGTTTTGACAATTCAGGGTCTTTTGTGGTTTCATATAAATTTTAGAATTATTAGTTCTAGGTCTGTGAAAAATGTCCTAGTTGTTTTGATAGGGATTGAATTAAATATATAGATTGATTTGGGTAGTATGGCTATTTTAATAATGTTAAGTAATAATGTTAAGTAATGTTCTTCCAATCCAGGAGCACAGAGTATATTTCCATTCAATCTCCTAAGGCAAAAGAAATAAAAGCTAAAATAAACAAATGGGACCTAATTAAAGTTAAAAGCTTTTGGATAGCAAAGGAAACCATGGACACAATGAAAAAAACAACCTACAGAATGGGAAAAAAAAATATGTGCAAATGATGTGACTGACAAGAAGTTAATTTCTAAAATATACAAACAGCTCATAGATCTCAACAACAATTTAATCAAATATGGGCAGAAGATTGAATAGACATTTTTCCAAAGAAGACATACAGGTGGCTAACAGTGTGCTTAACATCACTGCTTATAAGGAAAATGCAAATCAAAATCATAATGAGGTATCTCCTCACACCTGTCAGAATGGTTATCATTAAAAAGTCTACAAAGAATAAATGTTGGAGAGGATGTGGAGAATAGGGAACAATTGTACACTGTGTATGAAAATGTAAATTTATGCAACCATTATGGAAAACAGTATGGAGTTTCCCTTTAAAAACTAAAAATAGAACTACCATATGATCCAGCATTCCACTACTTGGTATATATCTAGAAAAAACATTAAATTGAAAAGTTACATGCACCCCAACGTTTATAGCAGCACTATTTACAATAGCCAAGACATGGAAGCAATCCAAGTGTCCATCAACAGATGATTGGATTAAGAATATATGATATATATATATATATATATATATATATATATATATATATCAGCCATAAAAATATTACTCAGCCATAATAAACAACAAAATACTACCATTTGAAGCAATGTGCATGGACCTAGAGAATATTATCCTCAGTGAAATAAGTCAAAGGCAAATACTATATGATGTCACTTATATGTTGAATCTAAAAAGTAATATAAATGAATGTGTATACAAAACAGAAACAGACTTATAGATATGGAAAAATAAAAAACCTTGTAGTTACCAAAGGAGAAAGGGAAGCAGGGAGGGACAAATTAGAGGTATGATATTAACAGATACAATCCACTATATACAAAACAGTTAAGCAACAAGGACATACTGTATAGCACAGGGATTATACCCGTTATCAGTAATAACCTATAATGGAATATAATGTGCAAAAGTACTGTATCACTATGCTTGCTGTACACCCAAAACTAACACAATATTGTAAATCAACCATACTTTAATAAAATAATAGAACAAAATATTTTTTTAATTTTAAAAATTAAAAAGTGAAGGGGTAACATAAAAAAATTTTAATTAAAAATAAAAATATATTTTTTGTGTGTGATAGGAACTCAGGATTTATTCTCTTAACAATGTTCATATATAACATACAGAAGCGTTAATTATATTTATTGTGTTGCACATTACATCCCTAGTACTTACTTACCTTATAACTGGAAGTTCGTATATTTTAACTACTTCCATTTGATTTACCATCACCACTCACCCTACCTCTGGCAACCACAAATCTGATATCTTTTTTTCTATGAGTTTGTTTGCTTTTTAAGTATAATTGACCTACAACACTATATTAGTTCCTGGCACACAACATAGTGACTTGATATTTCTATACATTTCAGAATGATCACCACAATAAATCTACTTCCCATCTGTCACCATATAAAAATATTACAAAATTACTGACTACATTCCCCACACAGTACATTTCATGACCATGAGTTAATTATTTGTGGCTGAAAGTTTGTATCTCTTAATCTCCTTCATGTAATTCTCTCCTCTCCCTTCTGGCACCACCAATTTGTTCTCTGTTTCGATAACCCTATTTCTGTTTATTTGTATTTGTTCATTTATTTTGTTTTTTAGATTCCACATATAAGTGATCATACAGTATTTGTCTTTCTCTGACCTATTTCACTTAGCATAATACCCTCTAGGTCCATCTATATTGTTGCAAATGGCAATATGTTAGTCTGTTTTAATGTTCCACTGTATTTACATATCTCATCTTCTTTATCCATTCATCTATCAGTAGGCACTTAGATTACTTCCAAATCTTTCCTATGAAAAATAAAGCTACAATGAACATAGGAGTACATATGACTTTTGAAATTAGTGTTTTTATTTTCTTTGTATAAATACCCAGCAATGAAATTTTTAGACCATATGATAGTTCTCTTTTTAAGTTTTTAAGGAATCTCCATACTGTTAGCCACAGTGATTGTACCAATTTAAATTCTCACCAACAGTGCATGAGTGTTCCCTTTTCTCCACATCCTCAACAAGGCTTGTTATTTACTATGTTTTTAATAATAGTCATTCTGACAGGTGTGAGGTGATATCTTCAATGTGGTTTTGGTTTGCATATCCCTGATGATTAGTGCTGTTGAGCATATTTTCATGTGCCTGTTGGCTATCTGTATGTCTTTTTTTTTTTAATGTGTATTCAGATCCTCTGCCCATTATTTATTAGGTTGTTTAGTTCTTTTAATGTGTTACTGTCAATTTCTCCCTTTATTTTTTTTTTAATATTTGCTTTATGTATTTAGGTGCTCATATGTTGGATACATATATATTTACAGTCATTATATTTTCTTTAACTGATCCCTCTATCATTATCTAATGTCTTTCTTTGTCTCTTGTTACAGTCTCTGTTTTAAAGTCTATTTTGCCTGACACAGGTATTGCTACTCTGACTTTCTTTTCATTTCCATTTACATGTAATACCTTTTTTTCATCCCCTTGCTTTCAATCTGTGTATTTCTTTAAACCTGAAGTAAGTTTCTTGTAGGCAGCATATATATGGTTTGTTATTGTAACCATCCAGCCACTCTATGCCTTTTGATTGGAGCATTTAGACTATTTACATTATTTACATTAATTATTTATAGGTAAGTACTGACTTCCATTTTGTTTATTGTTTTCTGGTTGTTTTAGTAGTCTTTTTTTTTTTGGCCACACCATGAGGCTTGTGGGATCTTAGTTCCCTAAGCAGGGCTTGAATCCAGGACCCCAGCAGTGGGAGCATGGAGTCTTAATCACTGGACTGGACCACCAGGGAATTCCCTTCCCTTGTGATTTGATGATTATCTTTAGTGTTATGTTTGAAATTTATCAGGTAGCTTGTCTCCCTTTCTCTTTCTTTGTGTGTGTATCTATTATAAATTTTTGTTTGTGGTAACTATGAGGTTTATATATAGATATAGATTAGATAGATAGAAGATAGATAGATAGATGATAGTGATTATTTTAAGTTGCTGATCTCTTAAGTTCAAACACATTTTAACAGTCCTACATTTTTACCTCTTCCCCCATGTTTACTGTTTTTATGTCATGTTTTACATCTTTTTGTTTTCTGTATCCCTTACCTACTTATTGTAGATATAGGTTATTTCAACACTTTTGTCTTTTAACCTTCTTACCAGCCTTATACGTAGTTGATATTACTGTATATTTGCCTTTATCAATGAGATTTTTCTTTCAAAATTTTTGTATTTCTATATGTGGCCTTTTCTGTTCCACTTAGAAATGTCCCTTTAACATTTTTTGTAATGCTGGTTTCATGGCACTGAAATTTCGTAGCTTTAGTTTTCATTAAAACTCTTGATCTCTCCATATCTGAATGATAGCCATGCTGAGTAGTATATTCTTGGTTGTAGGTTTTTTTGGGTTTCTTTTTTGTTTGTTTGTTTTGTTTTTGCTTTCATCACCTTAAATATATCATACTATTCCCTTCTGGCATATAGATTTTTTGCTATAAATCTTTATGTGTGTTCCCTTGCATGTATCTTATTTTTTTTCCCTTGTTGCTTTTAAGATTCTGTCTATCTTTAATTGTTGCTATTTTAATTACAATGTGTCTTGGTGTGGTCCTTTTTAGATCTATCTGGTTTGGAACTCTCCATTCTTCTTGGACCTGGATGTCTGTTTCCTTTCCCAGATTAGGACAGTTTTCAGCTATGATGTCTTTTAATATGTTCTCTCTCTTTCTCTTTCTTCTCCTTCTGGGACTCCTACAATGTGAATATTAGCATGCTTGATGTTGTCACAGAGGTTAAGATTCTTTTTTCTTTTTTCTGTTCAACTTGAGTGATTTCTCTCTTCCAGTTTGCTGATCTGTTCCTCTGTATCATCTCATGTACTATTAATTCCTTTTAGTGTATTTTTAAATATCAGTTATTTTATGATTCAGCACTGTTTCATTCTACTTTATATTTTTTAATTCTTTGTTAAAATTCTATGTGATAGTATCCACTATTCTCCCAAGTTCATGGAAAATCCTTATGATCATTAACCTTGAACTCTTTATCAGGTAGCTTGTCTATCTCCTCTCCACTTATTTCTTCTTCTTCCTTGTTCCTTTGTTTGTAACATATTCCTCTGTCACTTCATTTTGCCTGATTTGTTTTTATTCCTATGTATTGATACTTGGCAGGTTGGCTACATTTCTCAATCTTGGAGAAGTGGTTTTATGTAGTAGACATCTTATAGGGCCTAGCAGTTCACTCCCCTCTGGTTACCAGTTATATGCTCTAGGGATGCCCTCTATATGAACTGTATGAGTCCTTCTGTTGTGGTGGGCCAACCACTGTGGGAACAGAGGAAATGTGGAGCTGGCCCAGATCTGTTTGGTTGCTAGGTCTCACACACACACACACACACACACATATATATATATATATATATATATATGAAAGTTCTTAAGAGAGTAAATCCTGAGTTCTCATCAGAAGAAAATTTTTTTTTCTTTTTTTATTTCTCTTTCTATTGAATCTGTATGACACGATGGATGCTAACTAAACTTAATGCAGTAATCATTTATAAAATATTTAAGTGAAACCATTATGCTGTATGTCTTAAATTTATGCAATTCTGTATGTCAATTATAATCTCAACAAAACCTGAAACAATAGAAATTTTGGTAGAGCTTTCAACCCCTATATACCCAGGATCTGCAACTATTTTTAAAATTAAATTGTTTTAAAAACAAATTTAAAGCTGTGAGGTGGCTTATATTCATGATGCAGAAAAAAAGTGATAATGTGGAACCAAGCTACTCCCACCATGTTTGTCTCACAGGGTTTAGGACTCTAAAGGAAAGTTATACTTCTTCCCTTTGACACGCGGAGGAGTGTGGTTCGTAAACTTGGATAGCTGATATTTCCATTTGCTGTTCGAACTTGACTGCCACCACAGCCACCGATGGATGCAATTGCAAGGGTTTGCAGTCGGCCCCTTGCAACATGTTTCACCCTGAAAGCCCCTTAGGGAAGCGTACCTCACCTTCAGAAACAACAACTACACGCTCTAATGTATCTCGCAGGGAAGACATATCTGAAGTGTAGGGCAGCACTCTATTGTTGAAGAGATCAGGAATACTTTGGGCTCTCTGTTGAGGTATTCGCAAGAAGTGCAAAAGCTCTGCGTGCCAAAGGAGAGAAGGCCAGAGGGCTTGACACACTGCTCTGAAATCCTGCTTCCCATGGGAAAATGAATGTGTCGCCCTAAGCACTTTAATCCCCCAAGTGTTTCAGAGAAGGCCAGTAAGGGCCGGAAGATGTTGTGAGGTCTATAGCCGAGGAGTCCCAGTGAGAGCCCTAAAATCAGCCCTGCCAAGAGCTTCAGAGAACGGTGCACGAAACTCTGTGCTCAAAGGACATCAAGAGAGCAAGCTATTCAGACGGCCTGCAAAGACTGAGACTTTCCCAGTCAACCTTCATCTCTCCCATTTACAGGAAGGTATCTCTGGGAACACTGTCCTTGATGTGTATGTATTTCTGGCCGATGACTGAAACAGGGCGTGTGTTCTCTTCCATGCGTATTAACAACCGTGGTTGGAAAAGCGATTTTTCTTCCGTCCGAGCCTTGCAATGGCCACAGACTACAAAGAAAGGCGTTCTATTCTCTCATAAAATGAAGAGATTCCAAAAGAGAACCTGAAGTCCCTTGTGCCATGTTACCAGCACAAACTTTCTACCTCCTTGTTTTACTAGGAGAGGGTCAGCTACTCTGGCTTATGATCCGTGCAAAGATGTCCTCCGAAAATTTTTTTGCAAACTGGCATATTTAGTCCGACTTGATGGTGAGCGACACAAAGTGTGCTCAACAAACTGGAAGTCAAATGATTTTCAATGGCACAGTTATCCTGTGTCTCACCTGAGGAATGCAGCCAAGTGTTTCTCTCAGATTCAATGACCCTGTCCTGCATCCTTTCCTTAGAAGGAAGTCATATTCGAAGTGTGCTGTGTACAAAATTGCTTGTTTTAGGCACCAGAAATATTGTACTTGCTCCGGGATCTTCGAGCTCTGCCTGAGCTCCTTGTGCCCAACTGGCAAGCAACTACGGCTTCTCCCTCTGGAGGGAAAGGCTTGTTTCCATTGAGAACATGTATGGGATACTGAAAGGCCAGGTGTAAGAAGTGTCACATATGTGTCCATTGCAGAGGTGAGCTGTATGTATCCACGAGGAGTAGGTAGTTGCTAAGCATTTCATAGCCCTGCAAATAAGCCTTTCTCAAGTTGCATCGATAAGGCCAGAAATTGTGGATTCCAAATCCACGAGGGCTCAAAGCCTTTCCCACGGCCTGGAAAGAGAGCCTTGTCTCTGTAATGTCCATGGGTGTGTTTCGGCAACTTATGGGAAATATCGGATAGACACAGGGTTCCTGGGGTATGGAACTCACTTCGGGTGTCTAGGTGGGCAAGACTTTATTTCATAGGCGTGTAACAGTGAGGACGTATGGGCGTATTCATGTGTCTGCTGAACACTGGAGACGAGTGGATTATACAAGCGATGGGCCTTCTCATTGCGCAAAGAAGGAAGAGCTGCCAAAAGAACAAGAAATTTACCCAACCGTCATACCTGCCAGGGCTCCCTGATCAGGGCTTCTTTGGTGCATTCAAGGCGTATGCGCCTTAGGAGGCATGGAAAGACATGGTCTGTAAGTTATGAGACCCAGGAATTGTAAGTGCTATTGGGTACTGATCTGACACGCAGTGATCTCAGTCAACATGCAGAGCAAGATTTTTCAGACGGCAGAGTGCAACCTGCATTTCACCCTAGGTTTGCAGCCACTTGTTTCTTACCGTAAGACTCTACTACATTTCAGTGATTTTTCCTTGAGGGGAAGATGTATCTGAAGGGTGGTGTATGAAGTGTTGTAATTAACATTCCTGTAATTTGGCTATTTCGAGTGCCTTGAGAGCGCTGCTCGAGGCACTGTGTGCCAAAGGTGAAGTGGAAGCACAGGTGGCACTGCAGGGAAGGAAAACCTCGTTTCTCACAGAATTTCTATATCCATTTCCCACGGGCTGGATCAACAAAGCCTCATACCCTCAGTTCAGGCAATGTACAGACAGTGTCCCTGGGGGCAGGAGGAAAGGGTTGTACCATTTTTCGTAAGCCTGTCTCAAGTTTCATGGGAAAGCGTCTTTATTTTCATCTACAAATAAGTGGGAAATCCATTAGATGACCTGCATCCCTTCTATCTTCCTCTTCAGAGTATGTATGCATTTCCCACAGGCAAGGTGCAAGTACAGGGTGCTGTGTACCATGCATGGAATGTCAGCCAGCCAACCTACTGCAGCAATGAACGTCTTCTTCCTCAGGCCATTCACACAACGAGCTTTACAAAGGACTCTGATGTGTTCCTGGAAATGGATTTGAATGGACAATAAAGAAACAGATCCTCTTCATCCCTCTTAGAATGGGAAGTTTCCCTCCATATCCTGAAATACTTGGAAGCAAGCTACCCACACCATGTTTGTCTCACAGTGTTTAGGATGATTTAGTTTGTTTTTTCTCTCAGGCATCACAGGGCAATGGTGATTCAGGGACTTCAGCCACTCTGCACAGCAGATAATGCCAAAATAACAATAGAAATCAACCTGGGGCCCCTTAATGAGACAGGGCAATAGCTCTGTAACCCCAACTAAGTAAGGTATAAACCCTCTGCCAGCTTGAAGAAGTTACAGAAGACAGAACTTCATCCTTCATCTTCCCAGTAAAGATTTATTGGAGTCTATGTCTCTCAGGGGGGATTTGAGGCAGGAAATAGATGTCTCCCCCAACCCAAGGTGAGAAGTTGGACTTTGTTACTTGTGGACAGAAATTCCAAAATAGCAGGAAAATTAAGAAAGGAGGCTGGGCTCTGCCCAATTAAAAGATAAGAGAACACATATTTCTCATTCTCAAAGTCAAAGAGACCTTCCTGACTACAAAGCTCCTTGGAGGTTAAAAGGGGAGTGATGTCCATCCAAAGACAAAGGAGAAGCCACAATGAGATTGTAGGAAGGGCACAATCACAGTAAAATAAAATCCCATAAATGCTGGGTGGGTGACTCACAGACTGGAGAACACTTACATCACAGAAGTCCACCCACTGGAGTGAAGGTTCTGAGCCCCTCGTCAGGTTTCCCAACCTAGGGGTCTGGCAACAGGAGGAGGGATTCCTAGAGAATCAGACTTTGAAGGCTAGTGGGATTTGATTGCAGAACTTTGACAGGACTGGGGGAAACAGAGACTCCACAACTGGCAGGCAGACACAAAGTAGTGTGTGTATCAGGACCCAAAGGAAAGAGCAGTGACCCCAGGGGAGACTGAAACAGACATACTTGCTAGTGTTGGAGGGTCTCCTGCAGAGGTGGGGGTCACTGTGTCTCACTATGGGGAAAGCAACTGGCAGCAGAAGTTCTGGGAAGTACTTCTTAGCATGAGCCCTCCAGAGTCTGCCTTTAGCCCCACCAAAGAGCTCAGGTAGGCTCCAGTGTTGGATTACCTCAGGCCAAACAACCAATAGGGAGGGAATCCAGCTCTACCCATAAGAAGTAAAGTGGATTAAAGCTTTACTGAGCTCTGCCCACCAGAGCAACAGTCTGCTCTACCCACCAACAGTCCCTCCCACCAGGAAACTTGCACAAGCTACTTAGATAACTTCATTCACCAGAGGGCAGAGAGCAGAAGCTAGAAGAACTACAATCCTGCAGCCTATGGAACAAAACCCACATTAACAGAAAGATAGACAAGATGAAAAGGCAGAGGGCTATGTATCAGATGAAGGAACAAGATAAAACTCCAGAAAAGCAACTAAATGAAGTGAAGATAGACAACCTTCCAGAAAAAAGAATTCAGAATAATGATAGTGAAGATGAGCCAGGATTTACATGAATGGACAGATCATCCAAAATGAAAATAAATAAGGAAACAGAAGCTTTAAATGACAAAATAGACCAGAGAGATTTAATTGATATTTATAGGATATTCCATGCAAAAAAAGAACATTACACTTTCTTCTCAAGTGCACATGGAATATTCTCTAGTATAGATCACATCTTGGGTCACAAATCAAGCCTCAGTAAATTTTAGAAAATTAAAATCATATCAAGCATCTTTTCTTTTTTTTTTTTTTTTTACATCATCATTGGTGTATAATTACTTTACAATGGTGTGTTAGTTTCTGCTTTATAACAAAGTGAAACAGTTATACATATACATATGTTCCCATATCTCTTTGCTTTTGGGTCTCCTTCCCTACAACCCTCCCTATCCCAGCCCTCTATGTGGTCACAAAGCACCGAGCTGATCTCCCTGTGCTATGCGGCTGCTTCCCACTAGCTATCTACTTTATGTTTCGTAGTATATATACGTCCATGCCACTCTCTCGCTTTGTCACAGCTTACCCTTCCCCCTCCCCACATCCTCAATTGTCTATTTAGGTCTTCTTGCACATTTTTGGATTGGGTTGTTTGTTTTTGGTTATTCAGCTGCATGAGCTGCTTGTAAATTTTGGAGATTAATCCTTTGTCAGTTGCTTCATTTGCAAATATATTCTCCCATTCTGAGGGTTATCTTTTGGTATTGTTTATGGTTTCCTTTGCTGTGGAAAAGATTTGAAATTTCATCAGGTCCCATTTGTTTATTTTTGTTTTTATTTCCATTTCTCTAGAAGGTGGGTCAAAAAAGATCTTGCTGTAATTTATGCCATAGAGTGTTCTGCTTATGTTTTCCTCTAAGAGTTTGATAGTTTCTGGCCTTACATTTAGGTCTTTAATCCATTTTGAGCTTATTTTTGTATATGGTGTTAGGGAGTGATCTAATCTCATACTTTTACATGTACCTGTCCAGTTTTCCCAGCACCACTTATTGAACAGGCTGTCCTTTCTTCACTGTACATTGCTGCATCCTTTATCAAAGATAAGGTGACCATATGTGCGTGGATTTATCTCTGGGCTTTCTATCCTGTTCCATTGATTTATATTTCTGTTTTTGTGCCAGTACCATACTGTCTTGATTACTGTAGCTTTGTAGTATAGTCTGAAGTCAGGGAGTCTGATTCCTCCAGCTCCACTTTTCATTCTCAAGATTGCTTTGACTATTCGGGGTCTTTTGTGTTTCCATACAAATTGTGAAATTTTTTGTTCTAGTTCTGTGAAAAATGCCAGTGGTAGTTTGATAGGGATTCCATTGAATCTGCAGATTGCTTTGGGTAGTAGAGTCATTTTCACAATGTTGATTCTTCCAATCCAAGAGCATGGTATGACTCTCAATCTATTTGTATCTTCTTTCATCAGTGTCTTATAATTTTCTGCACACAGGTCTGTTGTGTCCTTAGGTAGGTTTATTCCCAGACATATTATTCTTTTTGTTGTAATGGTAAATGGGAGTGTCTTCTTGATTTCACTTTCAGATATTTCATCATTAGTGAATGGGAATGCCACAGATTTCTGTGCATTAATTTTGTATCCTGCTACTTTACCAAATTCATTGATTAGCTCTAGTAGTTTTCTGGTAGCATCTTTAGGATTCTCTATGTATAGTATCATGTCATCTGCAAACAGTGACAGCTTTACTTCTTCTTTTCTGATTTGGATTCCTTTTATTTCCTTTTCTTCTCTGATTGCTGTGGCTAAAACTTCCAAAACTATGTTGAATAAGAGTGGTGAGAGTGGGCAGCCTTGTCTTGCTCCTGATCTTAGTGGAAATGCTTTCAGTTTTTCACCACTGAGGATGATGTTGGCTGTGGGTTTGTCATATATGGCCTTTATTATGTTGAGGAAAGTTCCCTCTATGCCTACTTTCTGGAGGGTTTTTATCATAAATGGGTGTTGAATTTTGTCGAAAGCTTTCTCTGCATCTATTGAGATGATCATATGGTTTTTCTCCTTCAATTTGTTAATATGGTTTATCACATTGATTGATTTGCGTATATTGAAGAATCCTTGCATTCCTGGAATAAACCTCACTTGATCATGGTGTATGATCCTTTTAATGTGCTGTTGGATTCTGTTTGCTGGTATTTTGTTGAGGAGTTTTGCATCTATGTTCATCGGTGATATTGGTCTGTAGTTTTCTTTCTTTGTGACATCCTTGTCTGGTTTTGGTTTTAAGGTGATGGTGCCCTTGTAGAATGAATTTGGGTGTGTTCCTCCCTCTGCTATATTTTGAAAGAGTTTGAGAAGTATAGATGTTAGCTCTTTTCTAAATGTTTGATAGAGTTAGCCTCTGAAGCCATCTGATCCTGGGCTTTTGTTTGTTGGAAGATTTTTAATCAGTTTCAATTTAAGTGCTTGTGATTGGTCTGTTCATATTTTCTATTTCTTCCTGATTCAGTCTTGGCAGGTTGTGCGTTTCTAAGAATTTTTCAATATCTGCCGCGTTTTCCATTTTATTGACATAGAGTCGCTTGTAGTAATCTCTCATGATTTTTT
>NW_020174266.1:1098254-1099378 GCF_003031525.2 Neophocaena asiaeorientalis asiaeorientalis | reverse complement strand
TCCATTTTATTGGCATAGAGTTGCTTGTAGTAATCTCTCATGATCTTTTGTATTTCTGCAGTGTCAGTTGTTACTTCTCCTTTTTCATTTCTAATTCTATTGATTTGAGTCTTCCTTTTTTTCTTGATGAGTCTGGCTAATGGTTTATCTATTTTGTTTCTCTTTTAAAGAACCAGCTTTTAGTTTTGTTGATCTTTGTGAATATTTCCTTCATTTCTTATTCATTTATTTCTGATCTGATTTTTATGATCTCTTCCCTTCTGATAACTTTGGATTTTTTTCTTCTTCTTTCTCTAATTGCTTTAGGTGCAAGGTTAGGTTGATTATTTGAGATGTTTCCTCTTTCTTAAGGTAGGCTTGTATTGCTATAATCTTCCCTCTTAGAACTGCTTTTGCTGTATCCCATAGGTTTTGGGTCATCGTCTCTCCATTATCATTTGTTTGTAGGTTTTTTTTTTTTAATTTCCTCTTTGATTTCTTCATTGATCACTTCGTTATTAAGTAGTGTATTTTTTAGCCTCCATGTGTTTGTATTTTTTACAGGTCTTTTCCTTATTTGATGTCTAGTCTCATAGCATTGTGATCAGAAAAGATACTTGATACAATTTCAATTTTCTTAAATTTACCAAGGCTTGTTTTTTGACCCAAGATATGATCTATCCTGGAGAACGTTCCATAATCTGTGTCATTTGGTGGGAACATTTAGTCCATTTACATTTAAGGTAATTATCGATATGTATGTTCCTATTCCCATTTTCTAAATTGTTTTCAGTTCGTTATTGTAGGTCTTTTCCTTCTCTTGTGCTTCTTGCCTAGATAAGTTCCTTTAGCATTTGTTGTAAAGCTGGTTTGGTGGTGCTGAACTCTCTCAGAATTTGCTTGTCTGTAAAGGTTTTAATTTCTCCATCAATTCTGAATGAGATCCTTGCTGGTAGAGTAATCTTGGTTGCAGGTTTTTCTCTTTCATCACTTTCAATATGTCTTGTCACTCCCTTCTGGCTTGCAGAATTTTTGCTGAAAGTTCTGCTGTTAACCTTATGGGGATTCCCTTGTGTGTTATTTGTTGTTTTCCCTTGCTGCTTTTAATATGCTTTCTTTGTATTTAATTTTTGACAGTTTTATTA
>NW_020174266.1:1064632-1098041 GCF_003031525.2 Neophocaena asiaeorientalis asiaeorientalis | reverse complement strand
GAAAGAAAGAAAGAAAGAAAGAAAGAAAGAAAGAAAGAAGGAAAGAAAGAAAGAAAGGAAGGAAGGAAGGAAGGAAGAAAGGATGGAGGGAGGTAAGGAGGGAGGGAGGGAGGAAGGAAGGAAGGTGGGAAGGAAGGCAAAAGAGAAAGAAAGAAAGAAGATAAAATAAAGATAAAATAAAATTGTTATTAAAATAAAATAATTATTAAGAAAAAAACCTTTTTTTTAAGGAAAATTAAAAAAACCAAACAAAACAAAAAATGGACGGATAGAACCCTAGGCCAAACGGTGGAAGCAAAGCTATACAGACAAAATCTCACACAGAATCATACACATACACACAAAAAGAAGAAAGGGGAAAAAATAATAAATCTTGCTCTCAAAGTCTACCTCCTCAATTTGTGATGATTCATTGTCTATTCATGTATTCCACAGATACAGGGTACATCAAGTTGATTGTGGAGCGTTAATCCGCTGTTTCTGAAGCTGCTGGGAGAGATTTCCCTTTCTATTCTTTGTTGTCACAGCTCCCAGGGCCTCAGCTTTGGATTTGGCCCCACCTCTGCATGTAGGTCACGGGAGAGCGTCTGTTCTTCACTCAGAGAGGACGGGGTTAAAGGAGCCACTGATTCGGGGGCTCTAGCTCACTCAGGCTGTGGGGAGGGAGGGGCACAGAGTGTGCGGCGAGCCTGTGGTGACAGAGGCCGGCATGACATTGCACCAGCCTGAGGCGCGCCATGCGTTCTCCCGGGAAAGTTGTCCCTGGATCCCAGGACCCTAGCACTGGCAGGCTGCACAAGCTCCCCAGAAGGTGAATGTGGATAGTGACCTGTGTTTGCTCACAGGCTTCCTGGTGATGGCAGCAGCAGCCTTAGCGTCTCATGCCCGTCTCTGGGGTCTGTGCTGATAGCCGCAGCTCACGCCTATCTCTGGAGTTCCTTTAAGCGGTGCTCTGAATCCCCTCTCCTCATGCAACAGGAAACAAAATAGGGAAGAAAAAGTATCTTGCCTCTTCGGCAGGTCCAGACATTTCCTCGGACTCCCTCCTGGCTAGCTGTGGTGCACTAACCCCCTTCAGGCTGTGTTCACGCTGCCAGCCCTCTCCCTGCACTCCCACCAAAGACCAAGCCTCCGGTCCCTGCCCCGCCTGCCCTGGCGGGTGCGCAGACAAGCCTCTCTGGCTGGTGAGTGCCAGTCAGTGCTGCTCCTCTTTGCGGACATCTCTCTGCTTTGCCCTCTGCACCCCTGTTGCTGTGCTCTCTTCCATGGCTCCGAAGCTTTCCCCTCCACCACCCACAGTCTCCACCCGTGAAGGGGTTTCCTAGTGTGTGGAAACGTTTCTTCCTTCAAAGCTCCCTCCCTTTGTGGCAGGTCCCTTCCCTGTTCTTTTGTCTATGCTTTTCCTTTTTTCTTTTGCCCCACCCAGGTACGTGGGGACTTTCTTGCCTTTTGGGAGGTCTGAGGTCTTCTGCCAGCATTCAGTAGGTGTTCTGTAGGAGTTGTTCCACGTGTAGATGTATTTCTGGTGTATCTGTGGGGAGGAAGATGATCTCTGTGTCTCACTCTTCTGCCATCTTCCCCTCACTCAAGTATCTTTTCTGACCACAATGCTATGAGATTAGAAATGAATTACAGGGAAAAAAACGTTAAAAACACAAACATATGAAAGCTAAACAATACTTTACTAAATAACCAAGAGATCACTGAAGAAATCAAAGAGGAAATCAAAAAATACCTAGAGACAAATGACAATGAAAACACGATGATCCAAAATCTATGGGATGCAGCAAAAGCAGTTCTAAGAGGGAAGTTTACAGCTATACAAGCCTACCTCAAGAAACAAGAAAAATCTCAAGTAAACAATCTAACGTTACAGCTAAAGGAACTAAAGAAAGAAGAATGAACAAAACCCAAAGTTAGCAGAAGGAAAAAAAATCATAAAGATTTCAGCAGAAATAAATGCAATAGAAACAAAGAAAACAATAGCAAAGATCAATAAAACTAAAAGCTGGTTCTTTGAGAAGATAAACAAAATTGGTAAACCAGTAGCCAGACTCATCAAGAAAAAGAGGGAGAAGACTCAAATCAATAAATGTAGAAATGAAAAAGGAGAATTTACAACAGACACTGCAGAAATACAAAGCATCCTAAGAGACTACTACAAGCAGCTCTATGACAATAAAATGGACAACTTGGAAGAAATGGACAAATTCTTAGAGGGTATAACCTTCCAAGACTGAACTAGGAAGAAAGAGAAAATATGAACACACCAGTCACAAGTGATGAAATTGAAACTGTGATTAAATATTTTCCAAAAAACAGAAGTCCAGGACCAGATGGCTTCACAGGTGAATTCTATCAAACATTTAGAGAAGAGCTAACACCCATCCTTCTCAAACTCTTCCAAAAAATTGCAGAGGAAGGAACATTCCCAAGCTCATTCTGTGAGACCACCATCATGCTGATACCAAACCAGAGAAAGATACTATAAAAAAATAAATTTACAGACCAATATAACTGATGAATATAGATGCAAAAATCCTCAACAAAATACTAGCAAACAGAAGCCAACAACACATTGAAAGGATCATGCACCATGAACAAGTGGGATTTATCCCAGGGATGTAAGGATTCTTCAATATACACAAATCAATCAATGTGAAACACCATATTAATAAATTGAAGAATAAAAACCATATGATCATCTCAACAGATGCAAAAAAAGCTTTTGACAAAATTCAACACCCATTATGATAAAAACTCTCCAGAAAGTGAGCATGGAACCAACCTACCTCAACAAAATAAAGGCCATATATGAAAAACCCATAGCAAACATCATTCTCAATGGTGAAAAACTGAAAACATTTCCTCTAAGATCAGGAACAAGGCATGGATGTCTACTTTCACCACTATTATTCAACATAGTTTTGGAAGTCCTAGACATGGCAATCAGAGAAGAAAAAGAAATAAAAGGATTCCAAATCGGAAAAGAAGAAGTCAAGCTGTCACTGTTTGCAGATGGCATGATACTATTCATTGAGACTCCTAAAGATGCTACCAGAAAACTACTAGAGCTAATCAATGAATTTGGTTAAGTACCAAGATACAAAATTAATGCCCAGAAATCTCTTGCATTCCTATACACTAATGATGAAAAATCTGAAAGAGAAATTAAGGAAACACTCCCATTTACCATTGCAACGAAAAGAATAAAATACCTAGGAATAAACTTACATGAGGAGACAAAAGACCTGTATGCAGAAAACTATAAGACACTGATGAAATAGATTAAAGAGGATACCAACAGATGGAGATATATACCATGCTCTTGGATTGGGAGAATCAATATGTTGAAAATGACTATACTACTCAAAACAATCTACAGATTCAATGCAATCCCTATCAGATTACCAATGGCATTTTTTATGGAACTAGAACAAAAAATCTTAAAATTTGTATGCCAACACAAAAGACTCTGAATACCCAAAGTAGTCTTTAGGGGAAAAATGGAGCTAGAGGAATCAGACTCCCTGACTTCAGACTATACTACAAAGCTACGGTAATCACGACAATATGGTACTGGCACAAAAGCAGAAAAATAGATCAATGGAACAAGATAGAATATCCAGAGATAAACCAATGCACCTATGGTCAACTAATCTATGACAAAGGAGACAAGGATATACAATGGAGAAAAGACAGTCTCTCAATAAATGGTGCTGGGAAAACTGGACAGCTACATGTAAAAGAATGAAATTAGAACACTCCTTATCACAATACACAAAAATAAACTCAAAATGGATTAGAGATGTAAATTTAAGACCTGACACTGTAAAACTCTTTGAGGAAAACATAGGAAGAACACTATTTGACATAAATCACATCAAGATCTTTTTTGATCCACCTCCTAGGGTAATGGAAATAAAAACAAAAATAAACAAATGGGACCTAATGAAACTTCAAAGCTTTTGCACAGCAAAGGACACCATAAACAAGACGAAAAGACAACCCTCAGAATGGGAGAAAATATTTGCAAATGAATCAATGGACAAAGGATTAATCTCCAAAATATATAAACAGCTCATGCAGCTCAATATTTAAAAAACAAACAACCCAATCCAAAAATAGGTAGAAGACCTAAATAGACATTTCTCCAAAGAAGACTACAGATGCTCAAGAAGCACATGAAAAGCTGCTCAACATCACTAATTATGAGAAAAATGCAAATCAAAACTACAATGAGGTATCACCTCATACCAGTTAGAATGAGCATCATCAGAAAATCTACAAACAACAAATGCTGGAGAGGGTGTGGAGAAAAGGGAACCCTCTTGCACTGTTGGTGGGAATGTAAATTGATACAGCCACTATGGAGAACAGTATGGAGGCTCGTTAAAAAACTGAAAATAGAATTACCATATGATCCAGCAATCCCAGTACTGTGCATATACCAAAAGAAAACCATATTAACGCATATATGTGGAACCTAGAAAAATGGTACAGATGAACCGGTTTGCAGGGCAGAAATTGAGACACAGATGTAGAGAACAAGTTTATGGACACGAAGGGGGGAAAGCGCCCGTGGGGTGTGGGTGGTGGTGTGATGAATTGGGCGATTGAGATTGAGATGTATACACTGATGTGTATAAAATTGATGACTAATAAGAACCTGCTGTATAAAAAAATAAATAAAATTTAAAAATTAAAAAAAAAAAAGGAGTGATGTCAAGCTACCAATACGCCTCTTTGCTGGAATCCATCTTGTCTGAGTGATGAATGCACACACGTGGGAAGGTCCTGAGATATACAAAATACGGACTCAAAACCAGACAAATCAAAATGGTTGGCCAGAGAAAACCCGGAAGAAATGCCCTATATACCTGATTCAAAATACCAGAAGGGCGCGACTCTCTGAGTCCACCCTTGTGTCTATCCAAATGTACTGTACTCTTTTTCTTCCTGATAAACACTTTACTTGTTTCACCAATCTCTGTCTTTGTGGGAATTCTTTTCTGCAAAGCCAAAGGGCCAGGGCCTTGTCACTGTCCACTGGTCTAGTGGCTAAGATTTGACACTATCACTGCTGTGACCCAACCTCAATTTCTGGACGGGAACTGAAACCCTACTTCAAGCCACTGCAGGCTAAGGTCCTCCGAGATCAGTATGATCAGTGAAACTCTGTTCTCGGGGTTACCAAGGAAGATATTGGTAGTCAGTGAATCCTCTCAGACAAGTTTCCATGTGAAGAGAACTTCATATTCACATTAGAGCTTATCCAAGATGATTAGCCAAACTCACATTTTACTAAAAGATAGAAATCCAAAAGTTAAGTGTAACAACAGAACTATAATGTCTATAACTTCTCAGTACATGAAACGCTCACCTTGCCTACCCTGAGCAAGAGTCAGTATTTGAGGGGATGTTTCACCTAAACTCTGGGAAAGCCCAAATGATTGTTCTGTTTTAGATATTCCAGATTCCTTCTTTTGGAAAGGCAGTATTCATATTGATAAAATTAAATTCTGTTGCTCCCATTTTATTTTTTTTTAAATGATGACCTCTTTATCAGCCATCTTTTGTTGCATAGCAACTATGTTAAGATTAAAACGACAACCATTTATTAATGCTCACAAGTTACAGGTCAACTGGGTGGGTGGGGGAGGCTTCTGCTGATCTAGGTAAGGCTCAGAAATCTTGACTGGATTTACTCACATCCCTGGCAGTTGGCTGGCTGGAAACTTGTGTGATGCATGGAACTGAGCCAAATCACAAGTTCATTTTCTTTTTTCAAGGTCTCCTATGTTGAAGCGTGGTTATAAAGTTAGTCTACAAATTGCAGGGATGTGGAGATACTTCAACATAATGTGTATTTTTGCAAACTACTGCAACCTCTACCTCCTTGTTTGACACATTCTTTCTTTAGATGTGTTAATATCATTGATTAAGCTGCAGTCAAGTTTCTGACAGCCTGTTGTCTTGAGGGTCATTCTGGCTCTTACTTTTCCTGTGAATTCTAGATGTATCTTGGCTATAGTTATTCATTACCAGGTGCATATTTTTATGGCTAACTCATTGTCATTAATTATTTGCTTTACAGAAACATTACTAAGAATTTTTGTGGACACAGTTAATGAATGGTGGAGAGTGCCACTAGAAACAGACTTTTTCCAAAAAGTAATAAAGGTTGTTGAATAAAAAGTAAATTAGTTACTTTTTAAATAATTCTTTAGAATTGAAAACATATATGTCTGCTGGAACCACAGTTCATGTGGATGAATGATATTTCCTGCTGAATTTCCTGCTAAACACTATTCCAGGCTTGTTCTGTAATATGTTTATTTGGGATATTTTGTAGGGGATTTTGAGTGGCATAACATGCTATGACTTCAGCCACAGTTTTACAACAGATGCAAGATGCAATTTTTGATACTGTGGTCTCAGCCAAGTTCTGGGACATATCTAAAACTGATTCATGAAGAAAACTCTGGTTTGATTGCAGGAACCTCTGTTCACAGGCCTAGTGGCCTGACATTCAGGCAAGAATACAACATATGTATTTTAATTTTCATGCTATTGACAGTTCATCTACTTTCCAAGGGGATATGTTTCATCTCATCTAAATAGACCATATAAAATTTAAATATATATAATCTGATACCTGTCAAAACTAGGACATTTAAGGTCAACTTACAAGAATCTACTCTATAACACTACCAATGAGTGGTTTAAGAATATAAACTTTTAAAAAATTGCATCATTCTGTATTGAATGTCACTGCAAAGTACTGTGGTTGGAAAAGTTCATAGTATACACTTCAGAATCAAAATTCAATGATGTGGAATATTCTGCAGCTTGACCATTGTAATTATCAAGCCAAATCTCCAAAGTTGTTGCTTCCATAGGTAATTAGGAGTCAATGTATACAGGCAAATTTTTTTAGTTCAAATTGGATCTAAGTTAAGTTGACCTTGTAGGAAGATTATAAGATTAATACACAAGTGGAAAAAAGGAGCTCATCAAATATTTTATCTATAGCTCTTTCTAATAATAAGGCAGCAGAAATCAATTAGTCAGAGAGAGTGAGAAGGAAATCTCAGGGCCTTTCGTCTGAAAAATGTCCTTTTTTTTCCAACAAAAAAACATTGTATATGCTATGTCTTTATATGCTATGTCTTGGTGGATCTGCTCTATCCTGGATGTTTGATAAAGAAGATACTTTAAACCAGGCTGTAGATTCAAGGAAGCTGCTTATGAATTTACCCCAGTCAGAAGCAGCAAGCTAAAAGGAACGCCATGCTGGCTGCAATGATCCTGATCAAGCTCAAAGACCCAATGCATGGATAGGTCATAAGGTCTCAGAAAGATGGAGGAAATACATTCAGATAATTTGGCCATAAATGAATCAACCCATAAGAAATGAAAGTTGTATTCTGTATTCATAATCACGTATCACATTTGAATAGCACTTTAAAATAAAGAATATTTTCTGCAGATTTCACAACTTTCAGTTTATTTATCCACACATCTTCCTTTGGGGAGTGCTAAGAGCACATTACATAAAATTTGCAGCATTTGTAAGACAGAAAATGAAGGTGGAGAGCAGTAAAATGATTTGTTCAATGTTAATCAAATAATCAGGAACAAATCCAGAATTAGGTCTTCTCCAGGACTCTGTTTCTTAAACTCATAATTTTTGCAGGATGCTGTAAATTTGACAAACACATCAGACTACAGCCCTCTCCTCAAAGGACAGTTCCTAAGTACAACTAATTAAAATTTTAAATGCAGTGAAATCTAAATTCTTAACTCTTCTTCCTTTCTTTCTCTCCATTCAATCTCTGGTCAGCTTCATTCTAGTTCCCTCCTCATCATCCCTCCCTGAGACAAGTTAATCGACTGTGTGGGGTGTGTATGGGAAGTGAACTTGCCTTTAGTGTCTGTTTATTCTGTTTTATTAGATTAGATTGATATTGAGAAGCAAAGACCACTTAGTCATTTGCTACAATTCCCAGGGCATGGTAAGCCTGATGTTCATCAATGGGCCGAAATGAGAGTAAACTCAAGCTTTGAAATTAGCCAGACTCCATGTAAATCTTGAACATACCCATTTGCTTATTCTGTGATCTTGGCCAAGTTATTTAACCTCTCTGAGACTCAACTTCTTGAGCTACCAAATTGGGTATATCACCCACATCTCACAGGATTCCTGGGAATATTGAATGATATAATATATAACTCCCCCCAGTGTCCAAAAACTATTTCCTTTATGCAAAGTCAGTTGCAAACAATCTACAGGATAATTCCCTTAGCTAATTCAAATCTAATAAGGGAAATTTTTTCTCTGAAATATCTAACATAGTTATATTATTTTTCAGTTATTTAAATATATTCAGAAACATGACTAAATACTTCCTATTTAGTTAAGCAAAATATTATGTAATTTGAACACGGCATGTAAACATTAATTCAGTATGATAGAATTGAGAGACATTTCTTCAATGTTATTTATACCTTTTGTTAACTAAACTTCTGTGATAGTCTTTTTGAAGTGTCAATTTGGCTAGATGGCAGTCATCACTTATTCACTCAAATACAAATCAAATACAAACCAGTGTTGTTGTGAAGGCACAAAAGTAGATGTGAAAAGTCCATAATCAGTTCACTTGAAGTAAGAGAGATCACACTAATATCCTGGATAGGCTTGATTCAGTCACTTGAAAAACCGTAAAAGCAGAGCTGAGTTTTCCTGGAGGACAAATTCTGCCTATGGACTGCAGCTTTAACTCATGCCCAAGAGTTCCAGCCTGCCCTTCCTCATGACCTCTTACAATTTTCAGACTTATCTAGGCAACTCCTTACATATATTCCTCTACATACATATTACATATATGTATAAAAATATTGTATATATTTTCTATATATTGTATATGTCTTATACATATACAATATTAAAAATATTGTGTATATATATGCATATAGGTACAGCTGTGTGTGTGTGTGTGTGTGTGTGTGTGTGTGTGTGTGTGTGTGTGTGTGGTGTATGGTTGGGCTTCACGACTGCTATTTTGCTGGTCAAAAGAGAACCTCTAGAAAATATATCAGACTTTACTGTACCTCTGTATGCTAGAGGTCTTAACCTGCTTTATCTGACAAGTGCTAGTGAAATGTAAGCACTACATGAGCCTCACAGTCAACATAAACTGGGAGCCTGTAAGAATTTTATGAACAAAAATGGGCAATCTCTCTGTCTTGTTAGTCCCAAGGGCACTGGAAACTCCCACCAGTTTTGTGCAAATGTTCAACTCATCTTCCTTCAATTCTTCCCACCTTTGTATCATCAGAACAGAGTGTCATCTTTGTTCATCTCAAGCCTTCAGCACAGTTTAGGAGCAGGGTTTAAGAGGAGTTTAAAATTGAAAGTGTTCAAATAACCACCACTTTGTGAAGCCGAACAAACATAATACCATCATGTTTGAGGATATAATCTTTCTGGCACCTCCTGCCATCTTACAGGCACCAACATTGTTCTCAGAGTTATATTCAACATGAAACTGCAATGAGGCAAAGAGTATACTTTGAATTGAACCGAAATATTTTTCCTGCACAGATAAAGCCAGGAAACTTTGCTCTGTGAACTTTCAGCTGATGTGCAGCTTCCTATTATGTGAGCAAGTAGATCACAATCTATCTTCCTTTAGAAGGTTGTGATGCTGCTCCAAAGTTCCCAATGAACTGGCAAGGCCAATTAAGCACTGCATAGAATATCCATAGACAACTAACCCAATGAATAACAGATAGATATAGTGATACTCTGTCTTTTATATTTATAATGTCATTCATTCTCACAATAATGACAGAATGTAAAGTTTATTATGTGATTAAAATATAGGCACATATAAACAGCCAAATCACGTAGCTAAAGAAATGGTAGGCCTGGGATTCACATGCAGAATTATTAAACCAAGTCTGATGTTCTTGCCACCTTGTTTATAGTGTATACATGTGCTTGCATTTAAGAGATGACTCATTTCATTAGATAGACATTTCTTACAGTGGCTTCCCTGAAATGTCTTCTTTTATGGATACTGTCCCTCTGGTTTCTTCTGAGTACTTCTTTTCCCTCACCTTCATTGGAATTTTTCCCATGGATTTTGGAAATATAGACTGAGGGGAGAAAAGTGAGTCTCACCATGGGTAATTAAAATTGAAAAGAAGTAACTTTGGGAGCTGTTAGGGGCTATGTCCTACCACCACCTGTTCAGTCTCTGAGAAGGATGATGAGACCATGGCAGGAAGAAGCATTTGCAGCAGCAAGAAGGAAGATAGTGTTTCTGTTCCTTAGAATTAAAAGAGCTCTGACACACCAGAACATGTTCATTGGAAGCTAATAGGGACCTGTGCTTAGATGTATATTAGAATCCTTTAAAGGATTATTGTGAAAGAATAAGGCAAATTGTGTATAACACAAAGCAAGTTTGAGTATGGAACTGAGGTCAGCCTAGGTGTTAGCCAAAGCCACTAGGGAAACTGCTGAAAGATAGACAAAGAAGAATACAAAAATTTATACTCCCAGATAATATTACATTTATAATATGAGAAGATGAAGATGGGGAAAAAAGTTATGATTACAGAAGTAAAAGAAGAAGAAAGATAGTACTGAGTCATAAAAAGTAATAAGCATGTTTCCAGAACAGCTACCAATGCAGGCGAGAGGGTAAAGTGACTGAGAGCTGAAAGAGGGGAATTAGAGGCTATTTTTGACCTTTGAGAAAGCTTTTTCATAAAATTGCAATGAGTTAAAGAGGAAGTAAGTAGTAGGAAACTTGGTACAATGAGTGCAGATTACATTTTTTTAAATAGAATTCTGGTAATGAATAAAATGAAAAGGGGGCAATAGTTTGAGGGGATAGCAAACTAAGATTTATGTGTTTTTAGCACATGGAAAGTTTGAGTGACTTATTAGCTAAGGAGAGAGCATATTCATTTCCTTATAGTAATAATCTAGCAACACATGGCAGAGGCAGAAAATTTCCCACAATATCCATTCTGCCCTTCTTTTTTTTTTTTTTTTTTTTTTTTTGCGGTACACGGGCCTCTCACTGTTGTGGACTCTCCCGTTGCGGAGCACAGGCTCCGGACGCGCAGGCCCAGCGGCCATGGCTCACGGGCCCAGCTGCTCCGTGGCATGTGGGATCCTCCCGGACCGGGCACGAACCCGTGTCCCCTGCATCGGCAGGTGGACTCTCAACCACTGCGCCACCAGGGAAGCCCCCTTCTTATTTTTAATATTAAGATCTTTCTACCATCCCATGTGTTAGAAAGGCACATGACTGTCCAGATAGACTACACATCCCAGTCTCCCTTGCTGCAGCCTCCCATATATTGTCTCATCAATGACATAGAAATAATGTGTAAAACTTTCACATCCCTTCCTTCAGTAAAAATTTCTCACACTCTGTGTGAGCTGTTTCCCTTCCTCCATTAGCTGGAAAGTTTACTTGCCAATAAACTTGTTCAGCCAGTACTCTAAAGAATGGTGGAACAGTAAGACAGAAGGAACTTGGACCCTTAAAGGGCTGAAGCTTCCCATCTGTTCCCCATCTGACAACCTTCAGACTTCTGGACTATTATGAAAGAGAGAGAGAGAGGAATAGAGGGAAGAGAGGTTATCATGCTTGAGTAAAAATATTTATTTTATATTGAAATATTTATTTTAGAAGCCCCTTGCCCCAGTATATAACTCTATCAAAGATGAAAGCTGCAATTATTTTATGTAGTCTTAACAAGAGTCTTAGTGACCAGTGAATGTTATAGTCTACATAAAAAACATTTGGGAAGAGTCTGTTTTGCCAATCTTGACGAGGCTCCATAAAATTATGGCTATTTCTTAGATATATAATAAGTATAATTTGGGACACCCTTCTTCCGTGAAAATAGACTATTGACTTCAGAGAAAGAAAAATTGAAAATTCTAATATATTCACTAAATAGGTTTATAAATATTCAGTACAGGTGGCAGAAGTTTCCATTTTGATGTTGGTTATGGAAGCTGGGTCTTTTCAAGTGACAGAAATAGACCTTGGAGGGCTTAGGCAAAAATGGGGGATTTATTGTGATTATATCTAATATGCAGCTCCATGACCAGATCAGGAACTGGACCCATCTTTCTCTTTCTTATGTGGTTCAGTGGAAGAATTCATGAGTTAGTTTTCCACCCCATAAATGACCTTGGTTTGAAGCTAATTTATGCCATAAGATCCCAGATTTCCCATCTTCTCTACTTCAAGGGAGTGGATGACTGGCTGAACACTCACCTGCAGAATTAAACAAAATAAAACAATGCAATCTTTGAGTCCAGACCACAAAACACAATTGGACAAATCTTTGCAGGCAGTATAAAATATCATACTCTGTCTTGCACATATGGGACAACTGAGCCTTCATACCAACTTAGAATAGCACATTGTGCTCCTTTTAATCCATAATTCAAAGAGGCTAAACCCTCTTTAACCTCTAGAGGTTTTCAGTATCATGAAAGTTGTGGGCAGGCTAAGGCGAGGTATGTTTTATTATGAAAAACAAGTCAGTTTTGGCCATAATTGTACAAATCTTAGTGATTATAGCTTCGTATTTTTAGGTGTGATAAAATACCATTGTTATTTTGTAAATGTACCTCAACCAGGAAAAGGGATTCTAGGGTCTCTCCACCAGTCACAGGAGCAAAAGGATCCCTGGCATGATGAGGCTGTGCCAGAGATAGTAAGGATCTCAGCTGAGAATGACTGCCCTTTGTTTACAAATAGTACCTTAACAAAAGGTCAGAAAGCAGAGCAGCCTCCACCTGCATATCCCAGGGAGAGAGAAGCGAGGAGTTTTGTGAATGTCACAACAAACAGTTTTCTTCTGCCCCTCATGCTCTGATTTCCCTGTATAGCCTGATGTCATACAAATGGGCAATAGACATTGCTCACAATAACCAAGCTTCTGCACATGTACTTGCAGAAGCTGAACTGTAGACTCTTAGTGAGATTAAATGGCAGGTGCAGAAAAACCTAATTTAAAATCATGGACCTGATTAATCAGTCAACAAAGTAGTCATGCCTCTGTGGGCAAGGATCTTAGCTGTGGTAAGAGGTAAGGTATTCATTTGGAAACAGTTTCAAACACCAATTCCAGGCAAGAACATGGGCTAGGTGCTAGGGAGACAGTTTTCATGTGCTTGTGAAGGAGACAAAGCAGTAGGGGAACTAGGAAGGAGCCCTGAAACAGGAGAATAGGTGTGGTAAGTCATTGTGCCCAATGGATGATGGGTTTGAGGGACCGTTAAAGAAATGCTTAAAATGAAACCTGAGAAGTAAGTGGAAAATTTCCATGGCAGGAAAGTGGAAGAATTGTTTAATAAGAAGGAACAGCAAGTGCAAGCACACTTGACATGCGTCTTCAGGAAAGATGGATGGTAGATGAGGTTAGCTTAGCCCAGTCACAGTTTATGCCTGTAATCCCAGAATTATTATTAACAGTGCTTCTTTTGAATTTTGAAAGTGTCCCAGGTTTTCTGGACAATAAATTATTTGCCACCTTTATTATTAGCCACAAATAGAGAGGAGTAGGTTTGACTCACCTTCCTAAGGTGGCAGAGTTTAGGACTGGACCACAGAGAGCCCAGTGAGCTTTCTAGAGGTTTCTGGGTGAGATGGATTTTATTCAGCAGACAATGAGAAAAGAATGAAAATAATTTAACCAGGAGTTAATAAAACTAGGTTTGTGTTTAAGGAAGTTAACTCTGAAAGCAAAGGGGAAGACTAATTATTGGAAGGGGCAAGATACCAACTAATTCAGGGAAAATCAGAGTTTCCATCCCAAAGAAATGTATTATCTATATCAGTACTTTCCAATAGAAACATAATGCAAAGCACACATGTAACTTTATTATAGTAACCAACTTCAACAAAAGTAAAAAGAAGCAAATAAAATTAATTTTAACATGACTTATATAACTCAACACATCCAATATATTATCTTTACACTGTGTAATAAATACTAAAAAATTAGTGAGTTTTTTTTACTTTCTCTTTTGTACTCTGTCATTGAAATCTGGTGTGCATTTTACACTTATAACATATTACTGGCCATGTTTCAAGAGCTCAGTGCCCACATGTATCTATGAACTATGTTATTGGACAGCATTGATGTCACTGGAGACAAGATACATAGACAAGAAAAGTTAAATACTCTACTTAAAAACTTTACCATTTAAAAAGCATTTTTCACAGGCATTTAAAAATTATCTTTATTGGAGTATAATATCTTTAAATGTTGTGTTACTTTCTGTTGTACAACAAAGTGAATCAGCTCTAAGTATACATATATCCCCATATCCCCACCCTCTTCAGCCTCTCTCCCATCCTCCCTATCCCACCCCTCTAGGTCATCACAAAGCATCAAGCTGATCTCTCTGTGCTATGCAATAGCTTTCCACTAGCCAACCATTTTACATTTGGTAGTGTATATATGTCAATGCTACTCTCTTACTTCCTCCCAGCTTTCCCTTCCCCACCATGTCCTCAAGTCCATTCTCTATGTCTGCATCCTTATTGCTGCTCTGCCACTAGGTTCATCAGTACCGTTTTTTTTAGATTCCATACATGTGTGTTATCATATGGTATTTGTTTTTTTCTCTTTCTGACTTACTTCACTCTGTTTGACAGACTCTAGGTCCATCCATCTCATTACAAATAACTCTGTCTCATTATTTTTTTTATGGCTGAGTAATATTCCATTGTATATATGCGACATCTTCCTTATGCATTCTTCTGTCGATGGATATTTAGGTTACTGCCATGTCCCGGCAATTGTAAATAGTGTTGCAATGAACATTGTGGTACATGTATCATTTTGAATTATGGTTTTCTCAGGGTATATGCCCAGAAGTGGGTTTCCTGGGTCATATGGTAGTTCTATTTTTAGTTTTTTAAGGAAGCTCCATACTGTTGTCCATAGTGGATTTATCAATTTATCCCCACCAACAGTTCAGGAGGATTCCCTTTTCTCCAAACCCTCTCCAGCATTTATTGTTTGAAGATTTTTTGATGATGTCCATTCTGAACAGTGTGAGGTGACACCTCGTTGTAGTTTTGATTTGAACTTCTGTAATGATTAGTGATGTTGAGCATCCTTTCATGTGTTTGTTGGCAATCTGTATATCTTCTTTGGATAAATGTCTATTTAAGTCTTCTGCCCATTTTTGGATTGTGTATTTTGTTTTATTTGATACTGAGCTGCATGAGCTGCTTGTATATTTTGGAGGATAATCCTTTGTCAGTTGCTTCATTCGCAAATATTTCTCCCATTCAGAGGATTCTTTTCATCTGGTTTATGGTGTCCTTTGCTGTGCAAAAGCTTTGAAGTTTCATGAGGTCCCATTTGTTTATTTTTGTTTTTATTTCCATTTCTCTAGGAGGTGGGTCAAAACGGATCTTTCTGTGATTTATGTCATAGAGTGCTCTGCCTATGTTTTCCTCTGAGAGGTTTATAGTGTCTGGCTTTACATTTAGGTCTTTAATCCATTTTGAGTTTACTTTTGTGTATGGTGTTAGGGAGTGTCCCAATTTCATTCTTTTACATGTAGCTCTCCAGTTTTCCCAGCTCCACTTATTGAAGAGGGTATCTTTTCTCCATTGTATACTCTTGCCTCTTTATCAAAGATAACGTGACCATATGTGTGTGGATTTATCTCTGGGCTTTCTATCCTGTTCCATTGATCTACATTTCTGTTTTTGTGCCAGTATCATACTGTCTTGATTACTGTAGCTTTGTATTATAGTCTGAAGTCAGGAAGCCTGATTCCTCCAGTTCCGTTTTTCTTTCTCAAGATTGCTTTGGCTATTTGGGGTCTTTTGTGTTTCCATAAAAATTGTAAAACTTTTTGTTCTAGTTCTGTGAAAAATGTCATTGGTAATTTTATAGGGATTTCATTTATTCTGTAGATTGCTTTGGGTAGTATAGTCATTTTCACAATGTTCATTCTTTCAAGCCAATAATATGGTATATCTTTCCATCTTTTTTATCATATTTAATTCTTTCATCAATGTATTATAGTTTTCTGCATACAGGTCTTTTGTCTCCTTAGGTAGGTTTATTCCTGGGTATTTTATTCTTTTTGTTGCAATGGTAAATGGGAGTGTTTCCTTAATTTCTCTTTCAGATTTTTCATCATTAGTGTATAGGAATGTAAGAGATTTCTTGGCATGAATTGTGTATCCTGCTACTTTACCAAATTCATTGATTAGCTCTAGTAGTTTTCTGGTGGTGTCTTTTGGAGTTTTTATGTATAATATCTTCTCATCTGCAAGCAGTGACAGTTTTACTTCTTCTTTTCCAATTTGGATTCCTTTTATTTCATTTTCTTTGCTGATTACTGTGGCTAAAATTTCCAAAATTGTGTTGAATAATAGTGGTGAGAGTGGGCAACCTTGTCTTTTTCCTGATCTTAGAAGAAATACTTTCCTTTTTTCACCACTGAGAAAGATGTTGGCTGTGAGTTTGTTATATATGACATTTATTATGTTGAGGTAGGTTCCCGCTATGCCCACTTTCTGGAGAGTTTTTTGTTTTGTTTTTTGTTTTTTTTTTTTGTTTTACCGTATCAGTTTGAAGTTTATCAAAAGCTTTCTCTGCATCTATTGAGATTATCATATGGGTTTTATCCTTCAGTTTAGTAATATGGTGTATCACATTGATTGATTTGCGGATATTGAAGAACACTTGCATTCCTGGGATAACCCCACTTGATCATGGTGTATGATCCTTTTTATGTGCTATTGGATTATATTTGCTAGTATTTTGTTGAGGATTTTTGCATCTGTGTTCATCAGTGATATTGGCCTGTAATTTTCTTTTTGGGACATGTTTATCTGGTTTTGGTGTCAGGGTGATGGTGGCCTCATAGAATGAGTTTGGGAGTGTTCCTCCCTCTGCTGTATTTTGGAAGATTTTGAGAAGCATAGGTGTCAACTCTCCTCTAAATGTTTGATAGAATTTGCCTGTGAATCCACCTGACCCTGGACTTTTGTTTGTTGGAAGAATTTAGTCACAGTTTCAGTTTCAGTGCTTGTGATTGGTCTGTTCATGTTTTCTGTTTCTTCTTGGTTCAGGCTTGGAATGTTGTACTTTTCTAAAAATGTGTCCATTTCTTCCAGGTTGTCCATTTTTTTTTTGGCATATAGTTGTTTCTAGTAATCTCTCATGATCCTTTGTATTTCCGTGAGGTCAGTTGTTACTTCTCCCTTTTCGTTTCTAATTCTGCTGACTTGAATCTTCTCCCTTTTTTTCCTCATGAGTCTGGCTAATGGTTTATCAATTTTGTATATCTTCTCAAAGAACCAGCTATTAATTTTATTGATCTTTGCTATTGTTTTCTTCATTCCTTTTTCGTTTATTTTTCTTCTAATCTTTATGATTTCTTTCCTTCTGCTAACTTTGGCATTTGTTGTTGTTGTTCTTCTTCTTCTTTCTCTAATTGTTTTAGGTGTAAGGTTAGGTTGTTTATTTGAGACTTTTCTTGTTTCTTGAAGTGAGATTTTATTGTTATAAGCTTCGCTCTTATAACTTCTTTTGCTGCATCCCATAGGTTTTAGGTCATCATGTTTTCATTGTCATTTGTTGCTAGGTATTTTTTTAATTTCCTCTTTAATTTCTTCAGTGATCTCTTGGTTGTTATCAGCGTACTATTTAGCTCCATATTGTTTACCCTCTATGTGTTTGTATTTTTACAGTTTTTTATTTCCTGTAATTGATATCTAGTCTCATAGTGTTGTGGTCAGAAAAGATGCTTGATACTATTTCAATTTTCTTAAATTTACCAAAACTTGATTTTTGACCCAAGATGTGCTCTATCCTGGAGAATGTCCCATGTGCACTTGAGAAGAAAGTGTATTCTTTTGTTTTTGGATGGAATGTCGTATAAATATCAATTAAGTCCATCTGTCTAATGT
This sequence comes from Neophocaena asiaeorientalis asiaeorientalis, assembly GCF_003031525.2. Taxonomy (NCBI): domain Eukaryota; kingdom Metazoa; phylum Chordata; class Mammalia; order Artiodactyla; family Phocoenidae; genus Neophocaena; species Neophocaena asiaeorientalis. The sequence continues at coordinate 1,080,048 of NW_020174266.1, read as the reverse complement.
GTCATTTAAAGCTTGTGTTTCCTTATCTACTTTCTGTTTGGATGATCTGTACATTGTTGTAAGTGGGGTGTTAAAGTCACTTAGTATTATTGTGTTACTGTTGATTTCCCCTTTTTTGGCTGTTAACATTTGCCTATGTATTGAGGTTCTCCTATGTTGCTTGCATAGATATTTACAATTGTTTTATCTTCTTCTTGGATTGATCCCTTCATCATTATGTAGTGTCCTTCTTTGTCTCTTGTAACAGTCTTTATTTTAAAGTCTATTATGTCTGATATGAGTATTGCTACTCCAGCTTTGTTTTGATTTCCATTTGCATGAAGTATCTTTTTCCATGTTTTCACTTTCTGTCTGTATATTTCTCTGTGTCAGAAGTGGGTCTTTTGTGGATAGTATATATATGGGTCTTGTTTTTATCCCTTCAGCCTGTCTGTGTCTTTTGGTTGCAACCTTTTATCCATTTTTATTTAAGGTAATTTTTGATATGTATGTCCATATTACCACTTTCTTAATTGTTTTGGGTTTGTTTTTGTAAGTCTTTTCCCTCTCTCAATTTCTTGCCTAAAGAAGTTTCTTTAGCATTTATTATAAAGCTGGTTTGGTGATGCTGAATTCTGTTAACTTTTGCTTGTCTGTAAATGTTTTGATTTCTCTGTAGAATCTGAATGAGCTCCTTGCTGGATAAAGTAATCTTAGTAGTAGGTTTTTCCCTTTCATCACTTTAAATATAAGTTGCCACTCCCTTCTGGCCTGTAGAGTTTCTGCTGAAAAATCAGCTGGTAACCGTATGTGGATTCCCTTGTATGTTATTTATTGCTTTTCCCTTGCTGCTTTTAATATTTTGTCACTGTGTTTAATTTTTGTTAGTTTGATTAATGCGTTTCTAAGTGTGTTTTTCCTTGAGTTTATCCTCTATGGGACCTCTGTGCTTCCTGGACTTGATTGACTATTTCTTTCCTCATGTTGGAGAAGTTTTCAACTATAATCTCTTCAAATATTTTCTCAGACCCTTTCCTTTTTACTTCTTCTTCTGGGACACATATAATTCGAATGTTGGTGTGCTTAATGTACTTCCAGAAGTCTCTGAGACTGTCCATTATTTTCATTCTTTTTTTTTTATTCTGCTCTGCAGCAGTTATTTCCACCATTCTATCTTGAAGCTCACTTATCCATTCTTCTGCTTCAGTTATTCTGCTATTGATTCCTTCTAGAGCATTTTTAATTTCACTTACTGTGTTTTTCATTACTCTTTGTTCTTTAGTTCTTCTAGGTCCTTGTTAAACGTTTCTTGTATTTTCTCTATTCTATTTTCAAGATTTTGTATCATCTTTACTATCATTACTCTGAATTCTTTTTCAGGTAGACTCCCTATATCCTCTTCATTTATTTGCTTTTGTGCATTTTTATCTTGCTACTTTGTCTGTAAGGTATTTCTCTGTCTTCTCATTTTGTCTATTTTACAGTATTTGAAGTCTCCTTTCCTTAGGCTGCAGGGTCATTGTTCCTCTTGCTTCTGTTGTCTGCCCCTGGTGGTGAGGTTTGTCCAGTGTCTTGTGTAAGCTTCGTGATGGAAGAGACTGGTGCCTGCATTCTGGTAGGTGGAGGTGAATATTTTCCCTCTGATGAGCAGGGCCATGTTAAGTGGTGTGTTTTAGGGTGTCTGTGATCTTTGTATTAGTTTAGATAGTCTGTGTGCTGATGGGTGGGCTTATGTTCCGGTCTTGTTTGTTGTTTGGTGTGAGGTGTCCAGCACTGGGAGCTGCTGACAGTTGGGTGGAACCAGGTCTTAGATTCAAATAAAGGCCTCTGTGTGAGCTTTTGGTGATTAATCTTCCCTGAGGCTGCGAATTCTCTCATGGTCCAGCATCCTCTACTTGGTGCTCCCACTCCAGAGCCTCAGGCCCAACTTCTGGTTAAGACCCTACAAGTTGCTCATCCCAGAAATAAAGGGGATTTAAAAAAAAAAAAAAGACTAATAAAACCCCAGACAAATGATAAAAATTAAAATCAAACAAACAGAAACAGAAACAAGGAAACATGCACAGACACATAAGAACCAAAAACAGAACGAAATAAATCAAATACCAAGAGAACAACCAGACAAACAAAAGAACCCAAGAATGAAATCAAACAATTAAAAAGAAAGCTGTAACCGAAAACCAAAACCAAAGCAGAGTGCCAACTGAAGAATGAAACAAAGAAACAAAACAAACTGACAAAAACGATATAAAAGAAAAAAGGAAAAGAAGACAAAACAACAGAAAAGCAACATAGAAACAGAAATATATTTTAAAAAATAGAAAATATATTAAGAAAAAGTAAAACACCCCAGAGAAATGGTAAAAACAAACAAAAACAAAAACGAGGAAATACACACACACGTAAAAGAAACAAAATCAGAGCCAACTAAAACAAAAAGCAGGAGAACAACCAGACAAGTAGAAGAACTCAAAAATGAACTCGAACAATTAGGATTAAAACTAACAAAAACACATAACCTAAAAACAAAACCAAAGTAGTGTGCCAACTGAGGAACAAAGCAAGGAAACAGATCAAACTGATAGAAATGATTTTTAAAAAATAATAAAATAAAAATTTAAAAAAAACCCACAGGACAACAGAAAAGCAAAGTAAAAATGGAAATTTTCAAAAAGAAAATATATTAAAGAAAAAGAGGAAGAAAAAATAAGGGAAAAGAACACAAAACAACAGAAAACAAAGTAAAAATAGAAATGTATAAAAAAAATTAAAAATGTTATAAAACACAAAGAATCCAAAAGACTAAAAAACAAAACAAAACAAAAACCTAAAACAACAACAAGCAAACACAAAAAGAAAAAGAAACCAAAAGAAAAAAAAAAAAAGCTAGAACAACAGGATGAATCAAAACATAATAAAATTAATAGTAATAATTATGTTTCCCTGGGGTCTCTGCTGTAAGTGTCCTTGCACACGCTGTGAGCCAAAGCCCACCTCCACCTCCCCAAGAGACTCTTCTCTGCCTCTGGGCTGGTCTCTAGACCTGCTGTGGGCCCTGTGGGGACCACTCAGACTCTGATCTGGACCAATTCCTGCATGTGTTTCTCCCAAAGTCCATAGCTGCCAGAGATAGACCATTTTCTTTTGTGGGAGCACTCATTGTCTACTCAGATATTCCAAAGATGCAGGGTCTACCTAGCTGATAATGGGAATTTAACCTGCTGCTTGTACAGCTGATGGAAAGATTTTCAATCTTCTTCCCTAGTAAACCCATCCCTGGAATTCAGCTTTGGTTTTATTCCCACCTCTGCATGTGGTCCACCCACAGGAGTCTGGTCCTCAGGCTGCCTTGGAGCTCTTGGGTCTATCCCTGTGAGGACCAGGAACAGAGGTGGTATGATTGCTTGGATGGGTGGTGCCAAATGCACTGGAAACCTAGTGGCCATGGGTGCAAGAGATATGGCCCTAGAGAGAGCCTTTTCTGATGCCTGGTGTAAGGTATGTGAGGGCCAGCTCTGGCTGGGGTTTTTCTGACACCTGGCAGCAAGCATGCAAGGGTCAAACCTGAGAGATCTTTTTTTTTTAATTGTCCTGCAGCCTTTGCATGAGGGCCAGCTCTGAGGGGGCTTTTTTTTATTGCTCAGCAACTGGTGCACAAGAGTCAGCCCAGAGAGGGCGTCTTTTATTGTCGTTGGCAGGAGCCAGTGTGCGAGGAGAGAGAGGTTACAATAGTGGCTCTTCCCCATGCATGTGACTCAGCAGTAGTGCCCTTCTTCCATGGCAGTCCAGTCTTCCTCCATGGGCATTCCTTGCTGCAGATTTCCTCCCTCCCATCCCCTAAGTCCATCTCTTCACAGCCAACAGCAGTTCTTACTCTGGGCCTCTTATCCAATCCCCAAGCACCAGCTCCCAGCTCCCTTGCACACATATGAACACATGTCCCAGTCCAGGACAGGTAGGGCCATGGTATGGACTGTCTGTGTATTTCTCACTCTGTCCCAGCTGCCACAGATCGGCCGCTTCACCCTCTTCCAACAGCCTCAAATGCTTCTCCTTTGTCCCAATTGATTTCTCCATCAGAGAGGGGGTTTCCCCAAATTCAGGAATCTCTCCTCTGCTTCAGCTCCCCCACCCCATGGTGCAGGTCCCATCCCACTTCCTCTCCTCCTCCTTCTCTATTCTTTCTTCTATCCCACCCAGTTATGCTGGGATCTTTATAGTCCTTTCCAGTGTCCAAGGTCTTCTGCTAGCTTTCAGTTGGTGTTCTGTGAGAATTGTTCCATCTATAGATGTATTCCCGATGCATCCATGGAACGAGATGAACTCCACGTCCACCTACTCCTCTGGCATATTATATTTCACATAATTTATCAAATGAGTTCTAAAACGACCTTAAAAATTAAGCATGACTTTTAACTTTACTTTGTAGATTAAGAATATATGTAGTAAAAACTTAAATGTCAAAAGTTTCACTTAAACTGGCTTCACAGAGTTAATAATGTGGCAATGTGATTCCTGAACCTGGATCCTCACATACATTTACTCTGCTCTGTTGACTTTTTATCCCCCCAAACTTTGCCCAATATTTAACAATACTATGTTAAATTGAAGTGGTGAGAGTGGGCATACTTGTCTTGTTCCCTATCTTAAGGGAAAAGCTTTCAGTTTTCCACACTTATGATCTTAGCTGTGGGTTTGTCATAAATGACATTTCTTATGTTGAGGTATATTCTTCTCTCTGTATCAACTTTGTTGATAGTTTTTATCACAAATGGATGTAAAATGTCAAATACTTTTTTTTTGCATCTAGAGAGATGACTATGTGATTTTTATTCTTTTGTTGTTGTTAATGTGGTGTATAACATTGGTTGACTTGTGGAAACTGAACCATCCTTTAATCCCTGGAATAAATCCCACATGATTGTGGTGTATGATCCTTTTTATGTTTTGCTGAATTTGCTTTGTTAATATTTTGTTGAATATTTTTGCATCTTTATTCTCAGGGATATTGGCCTGTAATTTTCTTCTTTTGTGTGTCTTTATCTGGTTTGGGTATCAAGATAATGCCAACTTCATAGAATAAATTTGGAAGGATTCACTGCTCTTCAATTTTTTGGAATAGTTTGAGAAGGATAGGTATTAACTATTCTTTAAATGTTTGATAGAATTCCACTGAAATTCCACCAGTTCTTGGACTTCTGTTTATAAGGAGTTTTTTGATTATTGATTCAATTTCAATATGAGTAATTTGTCTGTTCAAATTTTCTATTTCTTCCTGATTGACTCTTGGAAGATTGTATGTTTCTAGGAATTTATCCATTTTTTTTTTCAGGTTGTCCAGTTAGTAGGCATGTAAATATTTGTAGTATTCTCTTGTGATTATACTTATTTCTGTGATATCAGTTGTAACTTCTTTTCTTTAATTCTAATTGTATTTATTTATACAGGCCCTCTATTTTTCTTCTCAATGAGTCTAGCTAAATATTTATCTATTTTGTTTATGCTTTCAAAAAAACCCCCAAAACACCAGCTTTTAGTTTCATTGATATTCTCTATTTTTGTCTCCATTTTTTTTTTTTTTTTTTTTTTTTTTTTGTGGTACACAGGCCTCTCACTGTTGTGGCCTCTCCCACCACAGAGCACAGGCTCCGGATGCACAGGCTCAGTGGCCATGGCTCATGGGCCCAGCCACTTTGTGGCATGTGGGATCCTCCTGGACCGGGGCATGAACCCACATCTCCTGCACTGGCAGGTGGTTTGTCTCCATTTTATTTCTGCTGTGATCATTATAATTTCCTTCCTTCTGCAGACTTTTGGTTTTGTTCCTCTTTTTCTAATTTATTAGGTGGAAAGTTAGGTTTTTTGAGATTTTTCTTGCTTCTTGAAGTAGACCTGTATCACTATAAGTGTCCCTCTTGGAACTGCTTTTGCTATATCTCATAGATTTTGAAAAGTTGTGTTTCCATTTTCAGTCATCTCAAAATATCTTTAATTTCCTCTTTTATAACTTAATTGACCCTTTGTCTAAAGCACCATGCTGTTTGGTTTCCACATGTTTGCTTGTTTGTTTTCAGTTTTCTTCCTGTAATTGTTTCCTAGTTTCATACTTCTGTGGTCATAAAAGAGGCTTGATATGATTTTAATCTTAAATTTATTGAGACATTTTGTGGACTGGAGAAAGTTCCATGTGCATTTGAAAAGCATGTATATTCTGCTGTTTTCAGATGGAATGTCCTGTATGTATCTATTAAATCTATCTGATGTAATGTGTCATTTAGGGCTACTGTTTCCTTATTGATTTTCTGTCTGGATAATCTATCTATTGATGTAAATGGGGTGTTAAATTTCTCTATTATTATTGTATTACTGTCAGTTTATACTTTATGTCTCTTAATATTTGTTTTATATATTTAGGTGCTCCTATATTTTGTGTATACACATTTATGAATGTTATATCCTCTTTTGTATTGATCCCTTTATCATTATATATGCCCTTTTCATTGTTTTGTTATTGCTGTTGCTTTACAATCTATTTTATCTGATATAATTGTTGCTACCCCAGGTTTCTTTTCATTTCAATTTGCAAGGAATATATATTTTTCATCCCTTCACTTTTAGTCTTAAGTAAGTCTCTTGTAAGCAGTATATATATGGGTCTTGTTTTTTTATCCACTCAGCCACCCTATGTTTTTTGATTGGAGTATTTACTCCATTTATATTAAAGTGTTTACAGATGTACTTATTGCCAATTTGTAACTTGTTTTCTGCTTGTTTTTGTAGTTCCTCTCAGATCTTTTCTTCTACTTATATCTTCTCTTGTTGTTTGATGATTCTCTTTAATGTAATGTTTTGGCTTCTCTTTTATTTCCTCTATGTATTGTAAGTTTCTAATATGTGGATACCATGAAGTTCAAATATATTGAAAACTGATAGTTAAGTTCAAACACATTCTTAAAACTCTACATTTTTTACTACACACTACGACCACGTTTTATGTTTTGGTGTCATACTTTACATCTTTATGTGTATCCCTACATTGTTTATTGTAGTTAGTTGATTTTATGCTTGTTGTACTAGCTTATTTAAGAGATTGATCCACTGCCTTTACTTACCTTTACCCATTGAGTTTTTTTCCTTCATATATTTTCTTATTTTTGTACGGCCTTTTCTTTTTTGATTAAAAAAGACTCTTTAATATTTCTTGTGAGTCCAGTATAATGGTGGTGAGCTCTTTTAATTTTAGCATGTGTGGGAAACTTATCTCTCCTTCAGTTGTGAATGACAACCTTGTTAGGTAGAGTATCCTAGGTTGTATTTTTTCCTCCCAGCACTTTAAATATGTCATGCTACTCCCTTGAGGTATTCAAAGTTTTTGCTGAAAAATAAGCTGATAACCTTATGGGGGTTCCTTGTATGTCACTTATGTTGTTGTTCTCTTGCTGCCTTTAAAATCTGTACCTTTAAGTTTTCCCATTTTAATTATGTCTTTGTGTGGGTCTCTTTAAGTTCATTTTGTTCGGGAGTTTCTGTGCTTCCTTGGCCTAGTTATCTATTTCCTCCATCAGGATAGGGATGTTTTCAGCCATAAAATCATCAAATACATTTTCTATCTCCCCTTCTCCTTATTAGACCCCTGAAATGCAAATGTTAGTGCTCTTGATGTTGTCACATAGGTCCCTTAAACTTTTTTTCTTTTGTTGTTCTGATTTCCACTATTTTCTTAAGTTTTACTTTATTCATTTTTAAATTTTATTTATTTATTTATTTTTGGTCATACCACCCAGCATGTGGGATCTTAGTTCCCTGACCAGGGATCAAACATGTGCCCCCTACAGTGGAAGTGCAGAGTCAACCACTGGACCACCAGGGAAGTGTACTATTCTATCTTCCATGTCACTTTTGCAATCTTCTGTATCACTTAATTTGCTATTAATTCCTACAAACTTTTTTTTTGTTTCTGTTTGTATTTTTCAGTTCTGATTTTTTTTTATTTTTATTTTTTAGTTCATTGTTTAAACCCTCACTGTGTTCCTCTACTTTTTTTCCAAGATCAGTAATCATTTTTATGATCATTAATTTATACTTTTAACCAGGTAAATTACTTATTTCAATTTCATTAAGGATTTTTTTTCTGAGGTTCTTTAATTGTGGAATATGTTCTCATATTGTTTCTCATGTTTTTACATTACTCTGTCTCTATAAAATAGACAAAACAGTTACCTATCTCAGTCTTGAAGTCATGTTCCTGTGTGGAAGTGTTCCATGTTCCATGTACAGTCTGCATGTACCCAGTAGCTTTTGTAGGAAAGGTAGATCTAAATGAGTATGGACCATGTCTTCTCCCAGGATGCACTCATAGCCACTGTCTCAGCAAGTCATAGGGCTGGAGCCAGAGAGGCTAGATGTGGAACCCAGTGCAAGCTGTGACTTCTTCATGTCATGCAATGATGTTCACTGCCTTGTCAGGGTGAGTCTTGAAGGGCTGGGACCACAACCTGAAGTGGCACACTGGCTTCACTCTTTAATTCTGTATGCTTGGTATTGGCTTAAACTCTGAATTTAAGTCTCTATATCCAGAAAATAGGCTTAATGACAACCATTATTCAGACTCACTCAAAGATTATAAATAGCTTCCATGAAGGTTCTAGAACATAGTAAGCACTCAATAAATGTGAACTGTACTTATTATGGTAAAAATTTAATAAGTCACTGATTTCAATCCTCCCCTAATTGGAAATAATAAATGGTTCCCCATTAATGCCTTGAAAACATTGCCAGAATTCAATAAAAATATAGGAGATGCAAGGCAGCATGCAAGTGATAAGTATTACATACCAGTAAGAGTGTGTTTTCAGAGAAAGAAAACAAGCCAAGAATAAGACATGGTGGAAGAAATAGATATGAGATGTAAAGATTTAAAGCTGAATAGCCAAGCTTAAATCTCTTAGAAGTGAATATAGGAAAATATTTTATGACTTTGAGTAATTAAGAATTTCAAATACAAGATATAAAAGCACTAACAATAAATAAAACTATTTGCAATGTATTAAACAGAAAAAGGATTAATATTGCAATAGTGCAACAGAAAAAATGCAAATCTTATGACTGACAATTTATAGAAGAGAAAATACAAATGATATTTAAAATTTGAAAAGATGTTCAACCTCATAGACACAGAAAAGAAAATCAAAGAATAAGAATTGTTTGCTATCCAATTGATAAATTTAAAGAACATCAAGGGATAGCAAGGATGTTGGTAAATGAGCACTTTCATACATTTTTAGTGAGAAAATAAAGATCTAAAACCCATTCAAAAAGTAATCTGAAAATTTTTTTTAAAAATAAAAATGCGCATATTTATTTTGGCTCAACAATATGATTTATGATAATAAAAGAAAATACTAGTGAGTAAATTAAAAGGATAAAGACAAATTGCTGAATTGTGTATAGGGGCAAAAACACTGGTACCAATCTACATGTCCAAAATTTGGCATATGTTTTCATAATAATATATCAATCTAAAAATAGCAGGAACTATGAAGGTAGACAGAGCTTTAATTATATTGACTTGGAAGAGTGTTCATGGTATGCCTTACCACACTGCTCTTCTGTTTTAAGGCAAATTTCTTGTCCCCCTACTGCTTTTATCTACTTCTTGAGCACATGAAAAGTGTCTCTCAACACCGTGTCTTTACCTAGAATTTATGTTTGAAATTGTTTCCAAATAAATATTAATTTCCTCTTATCACAACTAAGATACTTGGCCACAGAGGCACAAAAACAAACTACAAAATAACATTATCTGATTCATTTTTATAAACAAAAGTAATCAAATAAAATATTTTTTAGTATGAGATATACAAAGGTAGCAGATTTCTCTTTTTTCTGTACTTTTTTTAAGTTGTAAAATTGATGATATTTTTCAGCAATTTGAATCAAGTCAAATAAGCTAATTGAATCAGTCAAGAACTACAGAAGTTTCTAAGGTAAAAGAAACTAGCATGATGAGAACAAGAATGAAAATCAAAGAATCAAGTAGAAGAAAGTATTATGTGGGAAAAGAAACACAATTCTTAAATATGGATTGTGATTAGAAAATAATAAAATTGGATATTATATCATTTTAATTAGTATTTCCTTGGTCACTGATGAGGTAAGGCATGTTTTCATATGGGTAGGAGCCAATCATATTTCTTCTTTGATAAATATGTCTATATCTTTATTTTTTACTTAAATGTATCAATTTGTAAGAGTGCTAGGTATTTTAAGGCTATAAACACTTGAAAACAAATTCTTAATTTCTCAAAGTTCCAGTCTCTCATCTATTAAATGAACACAATAAAAGATAACTGAAAGGATAAATGCTTTATCTTTTCAGATAGAAAATGTCTTACTAAGTAAAGTAAAATTTGAGGTCTGTCCACTTGCATAAGTGGTTTTTTTTTTTTTTTTTTTTTTTTTTTTTTTTGGAATACATATTCTGTGTTCCAACAATGGGCTAGTCACTTTGCCAGGCTCTGTTAAGAGAAAAATGACTAAGATGGGTTTCTAACCTCACGGAACTTATATAGCTGACAAAGTGAAATAAGTTGACACTGGTACTAGAGTTCAATAGGTGTTATAATAGAAAAAGCTTTCTCCAACACCCCAAATAATATGCCTGGTTTCCTTTCTTTATGCTCTCAAAGAATCCTCTGCTTCTCTTTCGTGGCACATACCATATTTTCAATTAATTATTTATGTTTTTTCTCTTCCATGTTGCTCTGACAACACTATTCACCACACCTAGAAAGTAGTTACCAGATGGTTGGTTTTCATAAGTACTTATTGGCTGAATGAAAGAATGCACTTGGTTTAGTAGTAGGACAAGAGGAATAGGTCACTTTGATAGGGTGGTTGAAGAATGTCTGCATAAAACAGATGTTTAATTTGGTTCTCCAACATGAGATATGATTTACCAGATGTATGAGGTCAGAAATGTCAGGATGTTCAATGAGAATAGCCAATACGATGTTATGAGAACATAGAAAATATGAAATAGAATTGGTAGAAGACCTTAACAGATGTCAAATTCTAGAAAGCTAATGTTATCAACTATGGAGTTTTCCCTATGAAAAGACATTGGGGAGGGTTAAGCAAGAGAGTGAAAAAATCATATTTGTGCTTTCAGAAGATCATTCAGTGACAGCATAGGAAAAGGAAACTAGGGCTGTGCAACTCAGGAGAGTAATTATGGCACACAATAGGCTCTGTAAATGATAAGTAAGTTAATGGGATTGGCAGATACAGGTAAACCATACATTTAAAAAAAGGTCCTTCTGGGAAAAAGTGGTGCCAGCTCACAAGTGAAGCTCCAACCTCTCAGACCTCAACCACATCTCTATCTCAGCTAGAGCACCATGTCATCACACGTGTGTGCAATAGGGAAAGAATGGAGCCATCTTAGAAGTGTGGATCCAACACCCTGGACTGGACATGGTCCCTAACCAAGGCAGAGACCATCATAGCCATCATGCACACATGAATTGGGGAAAAACAGAGCCAGCTCAGAAGTGCTGCTCTAGCCCCTTGGGTCCCAGTCTTACCATTAACCAAGACAGAGACTGGATCACACTGGGGAGAAGTCAATTCTCTCAGGACTCCTGCTCCAAGACCTCAGGCCCTGGACCTATTCTCTAATAAGACAACAACTCTCCATTCCTTGGGAGAAGCCCTAGCTCACACAAAACTCAGGATCTAACCCCTTGGACTTCAGCACTACCTCCCGCCAAATGGGCATTTTCCAGAAACCATGGGAGAACACTTGGCCTATGCACATTTCATTATACCACTCCCACAAAAGTCAGTGGACAATGGAGCGTGTATAGGTATACTTTCACAGGAGGACACAGCTTCAAACTGGAATAGGTAACTGTTTTGCCTAATGTCATAGAGATGAACAGAGAAAATCAAACAAAATGAGAAGAAAGAGAAATAAGTTTCAAATGAAAGAAGATGAAACCCCATAAAAAACCCTAATGAAATGGAGATAATTTACCTGATAAACAGTTCAAAGCAATAGTAATAAAAAAGATGACTGAACTCAGAAAAAGAATAGAGGAACACAGTGAGAATTTCAACAAAGAACTAGAAAACAAAAAAGAATCAGAGCTGAAGAATACAATAACTGAAATGAAAAATCCACTAGAAGGAATTAACAGCAGATTAGGTGATACAGAAGAATAAGCAACCTAGAAGATAGAATAGTAGAAATCACCCAATCAGAATAGCAAAAAGAAAAGAATTAATGTGATGTGTTAAAGGACCTCTTCTACACATCAAGTGTACTAACATTCATATTATAGGGATCCCATAAAGAGAAGAAACAGAGGAAGGGATAGAAAATGTATTTGATGAAATTATGGCTGAAAACTTTCTTAACCTGAAGAAGGAAACAGGTATCCAGTACAGGAAGCAGAGAGTCCCAACAGGATGACCTAAGAGACCCGCATCAAAACATATCATAATTAAAATGGTAAAAGTTATGAGAGAATTTTAAAGGCAGCAAGAGAAAAAAAGTATCACATACAATACAACCCCCCATAAAAGCATCATCTGACTTTTCAGCAGAAACTTTTCAGGCCCAAAGGAAGTGGCATGATATTTTAAAGTGCTGAAATGAAAAACCTACACTTAGGATACTCTGTCTAGCAAGGATATCATTCACAATTGAAGGAGAAATAAAGAGTTTTCCTAGCAAGCAAAAACTAAGAGTTCACCACCACTAAACTGACCTTATACGAAATGTTAAATGGTCTTCTCTAAGTACAAAAGAAAAGGCTATAACAAGAAATGAGAAAATTTAGGAAGAGGAAAATCCCACAAACAGGCAAATATATAGTAAAAGCAGTTGATCAACCACTTACATAACTTAGTACAAGGTTAAAAGACAAAAATTGTAAAATTAACTATAAGTACATTAAACAGTTAAAGGATGGACATAAAGATGTAAAATACAACATAAAAACACATACTGTGGGAGGGGAGTAAAAATGTAGAGTTTTAGAATGTGCTTAACTTAAATCACTTTCAGTTTAAGACAAGTAGATATATGGCTGAGAATATGAAACTAAAAACCTACAATAGATACACGAAAATTAAAGAGAAAGGAAAATTTTCTCTAAATGATCACACACACACACGCACACGCACACACACACAAAATCAAACCACAAATGCAGAGACTATAGAAGAAAAGAATAGAGAAGAGCTACAAAATAGGGCTTCCCTGGTGGCGCAGTGGTTGAGAGTCCGCCTGCCGATGTGGGGGACACAGGTTCGTGCCCCTGTCCGGGAGGATCCCATATGCCGCGGAGCGGCTGGGCCCTTGAGCCATGGCCACTGAGCCTGTGCAACGGGAGAGGCCACAGCAGTGAGGGGCCCGAGTACTGCAAAAAAAAAAAGAGCTACAAAATAACAAGAACACAAGTAAAAAAATGGAAACAAACACATACCTATCAATTATGACTTTAAATGTCAATGGACTGGGCTTCCCTGGTGGCACAGTGGTTAAGAATCCACCTGCCAATGCAGGGGACATGGGCTTGAGCCCTGGTCTGGGAAGGTCCCACATGCCATGGAGCAAGTAAGCCCATGTGCCACAACTACTGAACCTGTGCTCTAGAGCCCGTGAGCCACAACTACTGGGCCTTCATGTCACAACCACTGAAGCCCGTGCACCTAGAGCCCATGCTCTGCAACAAGAGAAGCTACTGTGATGAGAAGCCTCTACACCACAACGAAGAGTAGCCCCTGCTCCCTGCAACTAGAGAAAACCTGTGTGCAGCAACAAAGACCCAATGCAGCCAAAATCTAAAATAATTAATAAAAAAATGTCAATGGACTAAATGCTCCAATCAAAAGACCTATGTGGCTGATTGGATTAAGAAATAAAACCCATCTATATGCTGCCTACAATAGACTCACTTAAGAGCTACAGATACATACACTGAAAGTAGAGGGGTTGAAAAAGATATTGCATGCAAATGTAAATGAAAAGGAAGTTGGGGTAGCAATACTCATATCAGACAAATTAGATTTTGAAACAAAGTTTATAATAAAAGAAAACGAAGGGCATTATATAATTACAAAAAAAGTCTACCAAAGGAGAGGATATAACATTGTAAATATATATGCACCTATTATAGGAGCAACTAAATTTATAAAGCAAATATTAACAGACTTAAAGGGAGAAATTGTCAGTAATTCAACAGCAATAAGGACTTCACACTACACTTACATCAATAGATATATCATCTAGACAGAAAATCAATAAAGAAACTGTGAACTTAAATGACACATAGGACCTGATGGATTTAATCAATATCTACAGGACATTGCATCCAAAAACAGCTAAATACACATTCTTTTCAAGTGGACATGGAATGTTCTCCAGGATAGATCATGTACTATGTAGCAAAACAAATCTCAATTAATTTAAGAAGAAATTATATCAAGCATTCCTTCTATTTACAATGCTATGATATTAAAAACCAATTACAGGAAGAAAAATGGAAAAAAAAAACAAATATGTGGATAATTGCTACTAAAAACACAATGGACCAATGAAAAAATCAAAGAGGAAATCAGAAAGTATCCCAAGACAAATGAAAATTAAAACAAAATTTTCCAAAATCTTTGGGACATAGCAAAAGCAGATATAAGAGGGAAGTTTTTAACAATATGGGGCTATCTCAAGGAAGAAGAAAAATCTCAGATAAGCAGCATAACTTCTCATCTAAAGGAATAAGAAAAGAAGAATAAACAAAACCCAAATTCAGCAGTAGAAAAGAAATATTAAAGATCAGAGCAGAAATAAATTAAATAGAGATGAAAAAAATTAGAGAAAACCAATGAAACTACCTTCAAAGAAACAATATGTATAAAACTTTAGCCAGACTCATTATGAAAAAAGATAGGGCCCACATAAACAAAAGTAGAACTAAAAAAAAGTACAACTGATATCACATAATGCAAATAATCTTAAGAGAATACTATGAGCTGTTATACACCAAGAAATTGAACAACCTAGAAAAAATGGATAAATTTTTAGAAACATACAATCTTCAACAACTAAATCAGGAAGAAATAGAATATCTGAGCAGACCACTATTAAAATGTAATCAGTAACAAAAAACTCACAACAAACAAAAGCTCAGGACAGGACAGCTTCACAGGAAAATTCTACCACAAATATAGAGAATAGTTAATACCTAATTTTCTCAAACTATTCTCAAAAATTGAAGAAAAGGAAGCACTTACAAACTTGTTCTATGTAGCCAACATTACCATGTCTATTACAAAAATAGAGAAAAATACTACATAAAAGAAAATTACAGTCCAATATCCCTGCTGAACCTAGATGCAAAAATGCTCATTAAAACATTAGCAAACCAGGG